>NW_027194864.1:0-75590 GCF_032444005.1 Ranitomeya imitator
AGGGCATAGAGTGTAGGGTATAGAGTGTAGGGTATAGAGTGTAGGGTATAGAGTGTAGAGTGTAGGGTATAGAGTGTAGAGTGTAGGGTATAGAGTGTAGGGTATAGAATGCAGGGTATAGAGTGTAGGGTAGAGAGTGTAGAGTGTAGGGTATAGAGTGTAGGGTATAGAGTGTAGGGTATAGAGTGTAGAGTGTAGGGATTAGAGTGTAGGGTATAGAGTGTAGGGTGTAGAGTGTAGGGTTTAGAGTGTAGAGTGTAGGGTATAGAGTGTATGGTATAGAGTGTAGAGTATAGAGTGTAGGGTGTAGAGTGTAGGGTATAGAGTGTAGTGTATAGAGTGTAGGGTATAGATTGTAGGGTATAGAGTGTAGGGAATAGAGTGTAGAGTGTAAGGTATAGAGTGTAGAGTGTAGGGTATAGAGTGTAGGGTATAGAGTGTAGGGATTAGAGTGTAGGGTATAGAGTGTAGGGTGTAGAGTGTAGGGTATAGAGTGTAGAGTGTATGGTTTAGATTGTATTGTAGAGAGTGTAGGGTATAGAGTGTAGGGTGTAGAGTGTAGGGTATAGAGTGTAGGGTATAGAGTGTAGGGTATAGAGTGTAGGGTATAGAGTGTAGGGAATAGAGTGTAGAGTGTAAGGTATAGAGTGTAGAGTGTAGGGTATAGAGTGTAGGGTATAGACTGTAGGGTATAGAGTGTAGGGTATAGAGTGTAGGGTATAGATTGTAGAGTGTAGGCTATAGAGTGTAGGGTATAGAGTGTAGAGTGTAGGGTATAGAGTGTAGGGTATAGAGTGTAGGGTATAGAGTGTAGGGTATAGAGTGTAGAGTGTAGGGTATAGTGTGTAGGGTATAGAGTGCAGGGTGTAGAGTGTAGGGTATAGAGTGTAGGGTATAGAATGTAGAGTGTAGGGTATAGAGTGTATGCTATAGAGTGTATGGTGTAGAGTGTATGGTATAGAGTGTAGGGTATAGAGTGTAGAGTGTATGGTATAGAGTGTAGGGTATAGAGTGTAGGGTATAGAGTGTATGTTATAGAATGTAGGGTATAGAGTGTAGGGTAGAGAGTGTAGAGTGTAGGGTATAGAGTGTAGTGTATAGAGTGTAGGGTATAGAGTGTAGAGTGTCGGGATTAGAGTGTAGGGTATAGAGTGTGGGATGTAGAGTGTAGGGTATAGAGTGTAGAGTGTAGGGTATAGAGTGTATGGTATAGAGTGTAGGGTATAGAGTGTAGGGTATAAAGTGTAGGGAATAGAGTGTAGAGTGTAGGGTATAGAGTGTAGGGTATAGAGTGTAGAGTGTAGGGTATAGAGTGTAGGGTATAGAGTGTAGGGTATAGAGTGTAGGGCATAGAGTGTAGGATATAGAGCGTAGGGTATAGAGTGTAGGGTATAGAGTGTAGGGTATAGAGTGTAGGGTATAGAGTGTAGGGTATAGAGTGTAGAGTGTAGGGTATAGAGTGTAGGGTATAGAGTGTAGGGTATAGAGTGTAGAGTGTAGGGTATAGAGTGTAGGGTATAGAGTGTAGGGTATACAGTGTAGAGTGTAGGGTATAGAGTGTAGGGTATAGAGTGTAGGGCATAGAGTGTAGGGTATAGAGTGTAGGGTATAGAGTGTAGAGTGTAGGGTATAGAGTGTAGGGTATAGAGTGTAGGGTATAGAGTGTAGAGTGTAGGGCATAGAGTGTAGAGTGTAGGGTATAGAGTGTAGGGTATAGAGTGTGGGGTATAGAGTGTAGAGTGTAGGGAATAGAGTGTAGAGTGTAGGGTATAGAGTGTAGGGTATAGAGTGTAGGGTAGAGAGTGTAGGGTAGAGAGTGTAGAGTGTAGGGTATAGAGTGTAGGGTATAGAGTGTAGGGTATAGAGTGTTGAGTGTAGGGATTAGAGTGTAGTGCATAGAGTGTAGGGTGTAGAGTGTAGGGTATAGAGTGTAGAGTGTAGGGTATAGAGTGTATGGTATAGAGTGTAGGGTATAGAGTGTGGGGTGTAGAGTGTGGGGTGTAGAGTGTAGGGTATAGAGTGTAGGGTATAGAGTGTAGGGTATAGAGTGTAGGTGATAGGGTGTAGAGTGTAAGGTATAGAGTGTAGAGTGTAGGGCATAGAGTGTAGAGTGTAGGGTATAGAGTGTAGGGTATAGAGTGTAGGGTATAGAGTGTAGGGTATAGAGTGTAGGGTATAGAGTGTAGAGTGTAGGGTATAGAGTGTAGAGTGTAGGGTATAGAGTGTAGAGTGTAGGGCATAGAGTGTAGAGTGTAGGGTATAGAGTGTAGGGTATAGAGTGTAGGGTATAGAGTGTAGGGTATAGAGTGTAGAGTGTAGGTTATAGAGTGTAGAGTGTAGGGTATAGAGTGTAGGGTATAGAGTGCAGGGTATAGAGTGTAGGGTAGAGAGTGTAGAGTGTAGGGTATAGAGTGTAGGGTATAGAGTGTAGGGTATAGAGTGTAGAGTGTAGGGATTAGAGTGTAGGGTATAGAGTGTAGGGTGTAGAGTGTAGGGTATAGAGTGTAGAGTGTAGGGTATAGAGTGTATGGTATAGAGTGTAGGGTATAGAGTGTAGGGTGTAGAGTGTAGGGTATAGAGTGTAGGGTATAGAGTGTAGGGTATAGATTGTAGGGTATAGAGTGTAGGGAATAGAGTGTAGAATGTAAGGTATAGAGTGTAGAGTGTAGGGTATAGAGTGTAGGGTATAGAGTGTAGAGTGTAGGGATTAGAGTGTAGGGTATAGAGTGTAGGGTGTAGAGTGTAGGGTATAGAGTGTAGAGTGTAGGGTATAGAGTGTATTGTATAGAGTGTAGGGTATAGAGTGTAGGGTGTAGAGTGTAGGGTATAGAGTGTAGGGTATAGAGTGTATGGTATAGAGTGTAGGGAATAGAGTGTAGAGTGTAAGGTATAGAGTGTAGAGTGTAGGGTATAGAGTGTAGGGTATAGACTGTAGGGTATAGAGTGTAGGGTATAGAGTGTAGGGTATAGATTGTAGAGTGTAGGCTATAGAGTGTAGGGTATAGAGTGTAGAGTGTAGGTTATAGAGTGTAGGGTATAGAGTGTAGGGTATAGAGTGTAGGGAATAGAGTGTAGAGTGTAAGGTATAGAGTGTAGAGTGTAGGGTATAGAGTGTAGGGTATAGACTGTAGGGTATAGAGTGTAGGGTATAGAGTGTAGGGTATAGATTGTAGAGTGTAGGCTATAGAGTGTAGGGTATAGAGTGTAGAGTGTAGGGTATAGAGTGTAGGGTATATAGTGTAGGGTATAGAGTGTAGAGTGTAGGGTATAGTGTGTAGGGTATAGAGTGCAGGGTGTAGAGTGTAGGGTATAGAGTGTAGGGTATAGAGTGTAGAGTGTAGGGTATAGAGTGTATGCTATAGAGTGTATGGTGTAGAGTGTATGGTATAGAGTGTAGGGTATAGAGTATAGAGTGTATGTTATAGAGTGTAGGGTATAGAGTGTAGGGTAGTGAGTGTAGAGTGTAGGGTATAGAGTGTAGGGTATAGAGTGTAGGGTATAGAGTGTAGAGTGTCGGGATTAGAGTGTACGGTATAGAGTGTAGGATGTAGAGTGTAGGGTATAGAGTGTAGAGTGTAGGGTATAGAGTGTATGGTATAGAGTGTAGGGTATAGAGTGTAGGGTGTAGAGTGTAGGGTATAGAGTGTAGGGTATAGAGTGTAGGGTATAGAGTGTAGGGTGTAGAGTGTAGGGTATAGAGTGTAGGGTATAGAGTGTAGGGTATAGAGTGTATGGTATAGAGTGTAGAGTGTAGGATATAGAGTGTAGGGTATAGAGTGTAGAGTGTAGGATATAGAGTGTAGGGTGTAGAGTGTAGGGTATAGATTGTAGAGTGTAGGCTATAGAGTGTAGGGTATAGAGTGTAGAGTGTAGGGTATAGAGTGTAGGGTATAGAGTGTAGGGTATAGAGTGTAGGGAATAGAGTGTAGAGTGTAAGGTATAGAGTGTAGAGTGTAGGGTATAGAGTGTAGGGTATAGACTGTAGGGTATAGAGTGTAGGGTATAGAGTGTAGGGTATAGATTGTAGAGTGTAGGCTATAGAGTGTAGGGTATAGAGTGTAGATGGTAGGGTATAGAGTGTAGGGTATATAGTGTAGGGTATAGAGTGTAGAGTGTAGGGTATAGTGTGTAGGGTATAGAGTGCAGGGTGTAGAGTGTAGGGTATAGAGTGTAGGGTATAGAGTGT
Organism: Ranitomeya imitator; assembly: GCF_032444005.1. Taxonomy (NCBI): domain Eukaryota; kingdom Metazoa; phylum Chordata; class Amphibia; order Anura; family Dendrobatidae; genus Ranitomeya; species Ranitomeya imitator. The sequence continues at coordinate 4,187 of NW_027194864.1, forward strand.
AGAGTGTAGGGTATAGAGTGTATGCTATAGAGTGTATGGTGTAGAGTGTATGGTATAGAGTGTAGGGTATAGAGTGTAGAGTGTATGTTATAGAGTGTAGGGTATAGAGTGTAGGGTAGAGAGTGTAGAGTGTAGGGTATAGAGTGTAGGGTATAGAGTGTAGGGTATAGAGTGTAGAGTGTCGGGATTAGAGTGTAGGGTATAGAGTGTAGGATGTAGAGTGTAGGGTATGGAGTGTAGAGTGTAGGGTATAGAGTGCATGGTATAGAGTGTAGGGTATAGAGTGTAGGGTGTAGAGTGTAGGGTATAGAGTGTAGGGTATAGAGTGTAGGGTATAGAGTGTAGGGTGTACAGTGTAGGGTATAGAGTGTAGGGTATAGAGTGTAGGGTATAGAGTGTATGGTATAGAGTGTAGAGTGTAGGATGTAGAGTGTAGGGTATAGAGTGTAGAGTGTAGGGTATAGAGTGTAGGGTATAGAGTGTAGGGTATAGAGTGTAGAGTGTAGGGATTAGAGTGTAGGGTATAGAGTGTAGGGTATAGAGTGTAGGGTATAGAGTGTAGAGTGTAGGGTATAGAGTGTAGAGTGTAGGGTATAGAGTGTAGGGTATAGAGTGTAGGGTAGAGAGTGTAGGGTAGAGAGTGTAGAGTGTAGGGTATAGAGTGTAGGGTATAGAGTGTAGGGTATATAGTGTAGAGTGTAGAGATTAGAGTGTAGTGTATAGAGTGTAGGGTGTAGAGTGTAGGGTATAGAGTGTAGAGTGTAGGGTATAGAGTGTATGGTATAGAGTGTAGGGTATAGAGTGTGGGGTGTAGAGTGTAGGGTATAGAGTGTAGGGTATAGAGTGTAGGGTATAGAGTGTAGGGAATAGAGTGTAGAGTGTAAGGTATAGAGTGTAGAGTGTAGGGCATAGAGTGTAGAGTGTAGGGTATACAGTGTAGGGTATAGAGTGTAGGGTATAGAGTGTAGAGTGTAGGGTATAGAGTGTAGAGTGTAGGGTATAGAGTGTAGAGTGTAGGGCATAGAGTGTAGAGTGTAGGGTATAGAGTGTAGGGTATAGAGTGTAGGGTATAGAGTGTAGGGTATAGAGTGTAGAGTGTAGGGTATAGAGTGTAGAGTGTAGGGTATAGAGTGTAGGGTATAGAGTGTAGGGTGTAGAGTGTAGGGTAGAGAGTGTAGGGTATAGAGTGTATGGTATAGAGTGTAGGGTATAGAGTGTATGGTATAGAGTGTAGAGTGTAGGATATAGAGTGTAGGGTATAGAGTGTAGAGTGTAGGGTATAGAGTGTAGGGTATAGAGTGTAGGGTATAGATTGTAGAGTGTAGGCTATAGAGTGTAGGGTATAGAGTGTAGAGTGTAGGGTATAGAGTGTAGGGTATAGAGTGTAGGGTATAGAGTGTAGGGAATAGAGTGTAGAGTGTAAGGTATAGAGTGTAGAGTGTAGGGTATAGAGTGTAGGGTATAGACTGTAGGGTATAGAGTGTAGGGTATAGAGTGTAGGGTATAGATTGTAGAGTGTAGGCTATAGAGTGTAGGGTATAGAGTGTAGATGGTAGGGTATAGAGTGTAGGGTATATAGTGTAGGGTATAGAGTGTAGAGTGTAGGGTATAGTGTGTAGGGTATAGAGTGCAGGGTGTAGAGTGTAGGGTATAGAGTGTAGGGTATAGAGTGTAGAGTGTAGGGTATAGAGTGTATGCTATAGAGTGTATGGTGTAGAGTGTATGGTATAGAGTGTAGGGTATAGAGTGTAGAGTGTATGTTATAGAGTGTAGGGTATAGAGTGTAGGGTAGAGAGTGTAGAGTGTAGGGTATAGAGTGTAGGGTATAGAGTGTAGGGTATAGAGTGTAGAGTGTCGGGATTAGAGTGTAGGGTATAGAGTGTAGGATGTAGAGTGTAGGGTATAGAGTGTAGAGTGTAGGGTATAGAGTGTATGGTATAGAGTGTAGGGTATAGAGTGTAGGGTGTAGAGTGTAGGGTATAGAGTGTAGGGTATAGAGTGTAGGGTATAGAGTGTAGGGTGTAGAGTGTAGGGTATAGAGTGTAGGGTATAGAGTGTAGGGTATAGAGTGTATGGTATAGAGTGTAGAGTGTAGGATATAGAGTGTAGGGTATAGAGTGTAGAGTGTAGGGTATAGAGTGTAGGGTATAGAGTGTAGGTATAGAGTGTAGAGTGTAGGGATTAGAGTGTAGGGTATAGAGTGTAGGGTATAGAGTGTAGAGTGTAGGGTATAGAGTGTAGGGTATAGAGTGTAGAGTGTAGGGTATAGAGTGTAGGGTATAGAGTGTAGGGTATAGAGTGTAGGGTATAGAGTGTAGAGTGTAGGGTATAGAGTGTAGAGTGTAGGGTATAGAGTGTAGGGTATAGAGTGTAGAGTGTAGGGTATAGAGTGTATGGTATAGAGAGTAGGGTATAGAGTGTGGGGTGTAGAGTGTAGGGTATAGAGTGTAGGGTATAGAGTGTAGGGTATAGAGTGTAGGGAATAGAGTGTAGAGTGTAAGGTATAGAGTGTAGAGTGTAGGGCATAGAGTGTAGAGTGTAGGGTATACAGTGTAGGGTATAGAGTGTAGGGTATAGAGTGTAGAGTGTAGGGTATAGAGTGTAGAGTGTAGGGTATAGAGTGTAGAGTGTAGGGCATAGAGTATAGAGTGTAGGGTATAGAGTGTAGGGTATAGAGTGTAGGGTATAGAGTGTAGGGTATAGAGTGTACAGTGTAGGGTATAGAGTGTAGAGTGTAGGGTATAGAGTGTAGGGTATAGAGTGTAGGGTGTAGAGTGTAGGGTAGAGAGTGTAGGGTATAGAGTGTAGGGTATAGAGTGTATGGTATAGAGTGTAGAGTGTAGGATATAGAGTGTAGGGTATAGAGTGTAGAGTGTAGGGTATAGAGTGTAGGGTATAGAGTGTAGGGTATAGAGTGTAGAGTGTAGGGATTAGAGTGTAGGGTATAGGGTGTAGGGTATAGAGTGTAGAGTGTAGGGTATAGAGTGTAGGGTATAGAGTGTAGAGTGTAGGGTATAGAGTGTAGGGTATAGAGTGTAGGGTATAGAGTGTAGGGTATAGAGTGTAGAGTGTAGGGTATAGAGTGTAGAGTGTAGGGTATAGAGTGTAGGGTATAGAGTGTAGGGTAGAGAGTGTAGGGTAGAGAGTGTAGAGTGTAGGGTATATAGTGTAGAGTGTAGGGATTAGAGTGTAGTGTATAGAGTGTAGGGTGTAGAGTGTAGGGTATAGAGTGTAGAGTGTAGGGTATAGAGTGTATGGTATAGAGTGTAGGGTATAGAGTGTGGGGTGTAGAGTGTAGGGTATAGAGTGTAGGGTATAGAGTGTAGGGTATAGAGTGTAGGGCATAGAGTGTAGAGTGTAGGGTATACAGTGTAGGGTATAGAGTGTAGGGTATAGAGTGTAGAGTGTAGGGTATAGAGTGTAGAGTGTAGGGTATAGAGTGTAGAGTGTAGGGCATAGAGTGTAGAGTGTAGGGTATAGAGTGTAGGGTATAGTGCTTTTACCAATGCATAAAATGCATGGAGAAGTCATTTCGAATGACTGGTCCTCAGTGTTGTGAGAACGATGACTGGTTAAAATTTTTGGTGGTTTCTTGTTCAGTCCATAGGCCTACATCATGTGGCAAACCGGTGAGCATGTGGCTCTATTAGTATAGGAGATACCTGAAAACATATCACACTTTTCATCATAGTGCTTTTACCAATCCATAAAATGCATGGAGAAGTCATTTCGAATGACTGGTCCTCAGTGTTGTGAGAACGATGACTGGTTAAAATTTTTGGTGGTTTCTTGTTCAGTCCATAGGCCTACATCATGTGGCAAACCGGTGAGCATGTGGCTCTATTAGTATAGGAGATACCTGAAAACATATCACACTTTTCATCATAGTGCTTTTACCAATGCATAAAATGCATGGAGAAGTCATTTCGAATGACTGGTCCTCAGTGTTGTGAGAACGATGACTGGTTAAAATTTTTGGTGGTTTCTTGTTCAGTCCATAGGCCTACATCATGTGGCAAACCGGTGAGCATGTGGCTCTATTAGTATAGGAGATACCTGAAAACATATCACACTTTTCATCATAGTGCTTTTACCAATGCATAAAATGCATGGAGAAGTCATTTCGAATGACTGGTCCTCAGTGTTGTGAGAACGATGACTGGTTAAAATTTTTGGTGGTTTCTTGTTCAGTCCATAGGCCTACATCATGTGGCAAACCGGTGAGCATGTGGCTCTATTAGTATAGGAGATACCTGAAAACATATCACACTTTTCATCATAGTGCTTTTACCAATGCATAAAATGCATGGAGAAGTCATTTCGAATGACTGGTCCTCAGTGTTGTGAGAACGATGACTGGTTAAAATTTTTGGTGGTTTCTTGTTCAGTCCATAGGCCTACATCATGTGGCAAACCGGTGAGCATGTGGCTCTATTAGTATAGGAGATACCTGAAAACATATCACACTTTTCATCATACTGCTTTTACCAATGCATAAAATGCATGGAGAAGTCATTTCGAATGACTGGTCCTCAGTGTTGTGAGAACGATGACTGGTTAAAATTTTTGGTGGTTTCTTGTTCAGTCCATAGGCCTACATCATGTGGCAAACTGGTGAGCATGTGGCTCTATTAGTATAGGAGATACATGAAAACATATCACACTTTTCATCATAGTGCATTTACCAATGCATAAAATGCATGGAGAAGTCATTTCGAATGACTGGTCCTCAGTGTTGTGAGAACGATGACTGGTTAAAATTTTTGGTGGTTTCTTGTTCAGTCCATAGGCCTACATCATGTGGCAAACCGGTGAGCATGTGGCTCTATTAGTATAGGAGATACCTGAAAACATATCACACTTTTCATCATAGTGCATTTACCAATGCATAAAATGCATGGAGAAGTCATTTCGAATGACTGGTCCTCAGTGTTGTGAGAACGATGACTGGTTAAAATTTTTGGTGGTTTCTTGTTCAGTCCATAGGCCTACATCATGTGGCAAACCGGTGAGCATGTGGCTCTATTAGTATAGGAGATACCTGAAAACATCACACTTTTCATCATAGTGCTTTTACCAATGCCATAAAATGCATGGAGAAGTCATTTCGAATGACTGGTCCTCAGTGTTGTGAGAACGATGACTGGTTAAAATTTTTGGTGGTTTCTTGTTCAGTCCATAGGCCTACATCATGTGGCAAACCGGTGAGCATGTGGCTCTATTAGTATAGGAGATACCTGAAAACATATCACACTTTTCATCATAGTGCTTTTACCAATGCATAAAATGCATGGAGAAGTCATTTCGAATGACTGGTCCTCAGTGTTGTGAGAACGATGACTGGTTAAAATTTTTGGTGGTTTCTTGTTCAGTCCATAGGCCTACATCATGTGGCAAACCGGTGAGCATGTGGCTCTATTAGTATAGGAGATACCTGAAAACATATCACACTTTTCATCATAGTGCTTTTACCAATGCATAAAATGCATGGAGAAGTCATTTCGAATGACTGGTCCTCAGTGTTGTGAGAACGATGACTGGTTAAAATTTTTGGTGGTTTCTTGTTCAGTCCATAGGCCTACATCATGTGGCAAACCGGTGAGCATGTGGCTCTATTAGTATAGGAGATACCTGAAAACATATCACACTTTTCATCATAGTGCTTTTACCAATGCATAAAATGCATGGAGAAGTCATTTCGAATGACTGGTCCTCAGTGTTGTGAGAACGATGACTGGTTAAAATTTTTGGTGGTTTCTTGTTCAGTCCATAGGCCTACATCATGTGGCAAACCGGTGAGCATGTGGCTCTATTAGTATAGGAGATACCTGAAAACATATCACACTTTTCATCATAGTGCTTTTACCAATGCATAAAATGCATGGAGAAGTCATTTCGAATGACTGGTCCTCAGTGTTGTGAGAACGATGACTGGTTAAAATTTTTGGTGGTTTCTTGTTCAGTCCATAGGCCTACATCATGTGGCAAACCGGTGAGCATGTGGCTCTATTAGTATAGGAGATACCTGAAAACATATCACACTTTTCATCATAGTGCTTTTACCAATGCATAAAATGCATGGAGAAGTCATTTCGAATGACTGGTCCTCAGTGTTGTGAGAACGATGACTGGTTAAAATTTTTGGTGGTTTCTTGTTCAGTCCATAGGCCTACATCATGTGGCAAACCGGTGAGCATGTGGCTCTATTAGTATAGGAGATACCTGAAAACATATCACACTTTTCATCATAGTGCTTTTACCAATGCATAAAATGCATGGAGAAGTCATTTCGAATGACTGGTCCTCAGTGTTGTGAGAACGATGACTGGTTAAAATTTTTGGTGGTTTCTTGTTCAGTCCATAGGCCTACATCATGTGGCAAACCGGTGAGCATGTGGCTCTATTAGTATAGGAGATACCTGAAAACATATCACACTTTTCATCATAGTGCTTTTACCAATGCATAAAATGCATGGAGAAGTCATTTCGAATGACTGGTCCTCAGTGTTGTGAGAACGATGACTGGTTAAAATTTTTGGTGGTTTCTTGTTCAGTCCATAGGCCTACATCATGTGGCAAACCGGTGAGCATGTGGCTCTATTAGTATAGGAGATACCTGAAAACATATCACACTTTTCATCATAGTGCTTTTACCAATGCATAAAATGCATGGAGAAGTCATTTCGAATGACTGGTCCTCAGTGTTGTGAGAACGATGACTGGTTAAAATTTTTGGTGGTTTCTTGTTCAGTCCATAGGCCTACATCATGTGGCAAACCGGTGAGCATGTGGCTCTATTAGTATAGGAGATACCTGAAAACATATCACACTTTTCATCATAGTGCTTTTACCAATGCATAAAATGCATGGAGAAGTCATTTCGAATGACTGGTCCTCAGTGTTGTGAGAACGATGACTGGTTAAAATTTTTGGTGGTTTCTTGTTCAGTCCATAGGCCTACATCATGTGGCAAACCGGTGAGCATGTGGCTCTATTAGTATAGGAGATACCTGAAAACATATCACACTTTTCATCATAGTGCTTTTACCAATGCATAAAATGCATGGAGAAGTCATTTCGAATGACTGGTCCTCAGTGTTGTGAGAACGATGACTGGTTAAAATTTTTGGTGGTTTCTTGTTCAGTCCATAGGCCTACATCATGTGGCAAACCGGTGAGCATGTGGCTCTATTAGTATAGGAGATACCTGAAAACATATCACACTTTTCATCATAGTGCTTTTACCAATGCATAAAATGCATGGAGAAGTCATTTCGAATGACTGGTCCTCAGTGTTGTGAGAACGATGACTGGTTAAAATTTTTGGTGGTTTCTTGTTCAGTCCATAGGCCTACATCATGTGGCAAACCGGTGAGCATGTGGCTCTATTAGTATAGGAGATACCTGAAAACATATCACACTTTTCATCATAGTGCTTTTACCAATGCATAAAATGCATGGAGAAGTCATTTCGAATGACTGGTCCTCAGTGTTGTGAGAACGATGACTGGTTAAAATTTTTGGTGGTTTCTTGTTCAGTCCATAGGCCTACATCATGTGGCAAACCGGTGAGCATGTGGCTCTATTAGTATAGGAGATACCTGAAAACATATCACACTTTTCATCATAGTGCTTTTACCAATGCATAAAATGCATGGAGAAGTCATTTCGAATGACTGGTCCTCAGTGTTGTGAGAACGATGACTGGTTAAAATTTTTGGTGGTTTCTTGTTCAGTCCATAGGCCTACATCATGTGGCAAACCGGTGAGCATGTGGCTCTATTAGTATAGGAGATACCTGAAAACATATCACACTTTTCATCATAGTGCTTTTACCAATGCATAAAATGCATGGAGAAGTCATTTCGAATGACTGGTCCTCAGTGTTGTGAGAACGATGACTGGTTAAAATTTTTGGTGGTTTCTTGTTCAGTCCATAGGCCTACATCATGTGGCAAACCGGTGAGCATGTGGCTCTATTAGTATAGGAGATACCTGAAAACATATCACACTTTTCATCATAGTGCTTTTACCAATGCATAAAATGCATGGAGAAGTCATTTCGAATGACTGGTCCTCAGTGTTGTGAGAACGATGACTGGTTAAAATTTTTGGTGGTTTCTTGTTCAGTCCATAGGCCTACATCATGTGGCAAACCGGTGAGCATGTGGCTCTATTAGTATAGGAGATACCTGAAAACATATCACACTTTTCATCATAGTGCTTTTACCAATGCATAAAATGCATGGAGAAGTCATTTCGAATGACTGGTCCTCAGTGTTGTGAGAACGATGACTGGTTAAAATTTTTGGTGGTTTCTTGTTCAGTCCATAGGCCTACATCATGTGGCAAACCGGTGAGCATGTGGCTCTATTAGTATAGGAGATACCTGAAAACATATCACACTTTTCATCATAGTGCTTTTACCAATGCATAAAATGCATGGAGAAGTCATTTCGAATGACTGGTCCTCAGTGTTGTGAGAACGATGACTGGTTAAAATTTTTGGTGGTTTCTTGTTCAGTCCATAGGCCTACATCATGTGGCAAACCGGTGAGCATGTGGCTCTATTAGTATAGGAGATACCTGAAAACATATCACACTTTTCATCATAGTGCTTTTACCAATGCATAAAATGCATGGAGAAGTCATTTCGAATGACTGGTCCTCAGTGTTGTGAGAACGATGACTGGTTAAAATTTTTGGTGGTTTCTTGTTCAGTCCATAGGCCTACATCATGTGGCAAACCGGTGAGCATGTGGCTCTATTAGTATAGGAGATACCTGAAAACATATCACACTTTTCATCATAGTGCTTTTACCAATGCATAAAATGCATGGAGAAGTCATTTCGAATGACTGGTCCTCAGTGTTGTGAGAACGATGACTGGTTAAAATTTTTGGTGGTTTCTTGTTCAGTCCATAGGCCTACATCATGTGGCAAACCGGTGAGCATGTGGCTCTATTAGTATAGGAGATACCTGAAAACATATCACACTTTTCATCATAGTGCTTTTACCAATGCATAAAATGCATGGAGAAGTCATTTCGAATGACTGGTCCTCAGTGTTGTGAGAACGATGACTGGTTAAAATTTTTGGTGGTTTCTTGTTCAGTCCATAGGCCTACATCATGTGGCAAACCGGTGAGCATGTGGCTCTATTAGTATAGGAGATACCTGAAAACATATCACACTTTTCATCATAGTGCTTTTACCAATGCATAAAATGCATGGAGAAGTCATTTCGAATGACTGGTCCTCAGTGTTGTGAGAACGATGACTGGTTAAAATTTTTGGTGGTTTCTTGTTCAGTCCATAGGCCTACATCATGTGGCAAACCGGTGAGCATGTGGCTCTATTAGTATAGGAGATACCTGAAAACATATCACACTTTTCATCATAGTGCTTTTACCAATGCATAAAATGCATGGAGAAGTCATTTCGAATGACTGGTCCTCAGTGTTGTGAGAACGATGACTGGTTAAAATTTTTGGTGGTTTCTTGTTCAGTCCATAGGCCTACATCATGTGGCAAACCGGTGAGCATGTGGCTCTATTAGTATAGGAGATACCTGAAAACATATCACACTTTTCATCATAGTGCTTTTACCAATGCATAAAATGCATGGAGAAGTCATTTCGAATGACTGGTCCTCAGTGTTGTGAGAACGATGACTGGTTAAAATTTTTGGTGGTTTCTTGTTCAGTCCATAGGCCTACATCATGTGGCAAACCGGTGAGCATGTGGCTCTATTAGTATAGGAGATACCTGAAAACATATCACACTTTTCATCATAGTGCTTTTACCAATGCATAAAATGCATGGAGAAGTCATTTCGAATGACTGGTCCTCAGTGTTGTGAGAACGATGACTGGTTAAAATTTTTGGTGGTTTCTTGTTCAGTCCATAGGCCTACATCATGTGGCAAACCGGTGAGCATGTGGCTCTATTAGTATAGGAGATACCTGAAAACATATCACACTTTTCATCATAGTGCTTTTACCAATGCATAAAATGCATGGAGAAGTCATTTCGAATGACTGGTCCTCAGTGTTGTGAGAACGATGACTGGTTAAAATTTTTGGTGGTTTCTTGTTCAGTCCATAGGCCTACATCATGTGGCAAACCGGTGAGCATGTGGCTCTATTAGTATAGGAGATACCTGAAAACATATCACACTTTTCATCATAGTGCTTTTACCAATGCATAAAATGCATGGAGAAGTCATTTCGAATGACTGGTCCTCAGTGTTGTGAGAACGATGACTGGTTAAAATTTTTGGTGGTTTCTTGTTCAGTCCATAGGCCTACATCATGTGGCAAACCGGTGAGCATGTGGCTCTATTAGTATAGGAGATACCTGAAAACATATCACACTTTTCATCATAGTGCTTTTACCAATGCATAAAATGCATGGAGAAGTCATTTCGAATGACTGGTCCTCAGTGTTGTGAGAACGATGACTGGTTAAAATTTTTGGTGGTTTCTTGTTCAGTCCATAGGCCTACATCATGTGGCAAACCGGTGAGCATGTGGCTCTATTAGTATAGGAGATACCTGAAAACATATCACACTTTTCATCATAGTGCTTTTACCAATGCATAAAATGCATGGAGAAGTCATTTCGAATGACTGGTCCTCAGTGTTGTGAGAACGATGACTGGTTAAAATTTTTGGTGGTTTCTTGTTCAGTCCATAGGCCTACATCATGTGGCAAACCGGTGAGCATGTGGCTCTATTAGTATAGGAGATACCTGAAAACATATCACACTTTTCATCATAGTGCTTTTACCAATGCATAAAATGCATGGAGAAGTCATTTCGAATGACTGGTCCTCAGTGTTGTGAGAACGATGACTGGTTAAAATTTTTGGTGGTTTCTTGTTCAGTCCATAGGCCTACATCATGTGGCAAACCGGTGAGCATGTGGCTCTATTAGTATAGGAGATACCTGAAAACATATCACACTTTTCATCATAGTGCTTTTACCAATGCATAAAATGCATGGAGAAGTCATTTCGAATGACTGGTCCTCAGTGTTGTGAGAACGATGACTGGTTAAAATTTTTGGTGGTTTCTTGTTCAGTCCATAGGCCTACATCATGTGGCAAACCGGTGAGCATGTGGCTCTATTAGTATAGGAGATACCTGAAAACATATCACACTTTTCATCATAGTGCTTTTACCAATGCATAAAATGCATGGAGAAGTCATTTCGAATGACTGGTCCTCAGTGTTGTGAGAACGATGACTGGTTAAAATTTTTGGTGGTTTCTTGTTCAGTCCATAGGCCTACATCATGTGGCAAACCGGTGAGCATGTGGCTCTATTAGTATAGGAGATACCTGAAAACATATCACACTTTTCATCATAGTGCTTTTACCAATGCATAAAATGCATGGAGAAGTCATTTCGAATGACTGGTCCTCAGTGTTGTGAGAACGATGACTGGTTAAAATTTTTGGTGGTTTCTTGTTCAGTCCATAGGCCTACATCATGTGGCAAACCGGTGAGCATGTGGCTCTATTAGTATAGGAGATACCTGAAAACATATCACACTTTTCATCATAGTGCTTTTACCAATGCATAAAATGCATGGAGAAGTCATTTCGAATGACTGGTCCTCAGTGTTGTAGAGAACTGATGACTGGTTAAAATTTTTGGTGGTTTCTTGTTCAGTCCATAGGCCTACATCATGTGGCAAACCGGTGAGCATGTGGCTCTATTAGTATAGGAGATACCTGAAAACATATCACACTTTTCATCATAGTGCTTTTACCAATGCATAAAATGCATGGAGAAGTCATTTCGAATGACTGGTCCTCAGTGTTGTGAGAACGATGACTGGTTAAAATTTTTGGTGGTTTCTTGTTCAGTCCATAGGCCTACATCATGTGGCAAACCGGTGAGCATGTGGCTCTATTAGTATAGGAGATACCTGAAAACATATCACACTTTTCATCATAGTGCTTTTACCAATGCATAAAATGCATGGAGAAGTCATTTCGAATGACTGGTCCTCAGTGTTGTGAGAACGATGACTGGTTAAAATTTTTGGTGGTTTCTTGTTCAGTCCATAGGCCTACATCATGTGGCAAACCGGTGAGCATGTGGCTCTATTAGTATAGGAGATACCTGAAAACATATCACACTTTTCATCATAGTGCTTTTACCAATGCATAAAATGCATGGAGAAGTCATTTCGAATGACTGGTCCTCAGTGTTGTGAGAACGATGACTGGTTAAAATTTTTGGTGGTTTCTTGTTCAGTCCATAGGCCTACATCATGTGGCAAACCGGTGAGCATGTGGCTCTATTAGTATAGGAGATACCTGAAAACATATCACACTTTTCATCATAGTGCTTTTACCAATGCATAAAATGCATGGAGAAGTCATTTCGAATGACTGGTCCTCAGTGTTGTGAGAACGATGACTGGTTAAAATTTTTGGTGGTTTCTTGTTCAGTCCATAGGCCTACATCATGTGGCAAACCGGTGAGCATGTGGCTCTATTAGTATAGGAGATACCTGAAAACATATCACACTTTTCATCATAGTGCTTTTACCAATGCATAAAATGCATGGAGAAGTCATTTCGAATGACTGGTCCTCAGTGTTGTGAGAACGATGACTGGTTAAAATTTTTGGTGGTTTCTTGTTCAGTCCATAGGCCTACATCATGTGGCAAACCGGTGAGCATGTGGCTCTATTAGTATAGGAGATACCTGAAAACATATCACACTTTTCATCATAGTGCTTTTACCAATGCATAAAATGCATGGAGAAGTCATTTCGAATGACTGGTCCTCAGTGTTGTGAGAACGATGACTGGTTAAAATTTTTGGTGGTTTCTTGTTCAGTCCATAGGCCTACATCATGTGGCAAACCGGTGAGCATGTGGCTCTATTAGTATAGGAGATACCTGAAAACATATCACACTTTTCATCATAGTGCTTTTACCAATGCATAAAATGCATGGAGAAGTCATTTCGAATGACTGGTCCTCAGTGTTGTGAGAACGATGACTGGTTAAAAATTTTGGTGGTTTCTTGTTCAGTCCATAGGCCTACATCATGTGGCAAACCGGTGAGCATGTGGCTCTATTAGTATAGGAGATACCTGAAAACATATCACACTTTTCATCATAGTGCTTTTACCAATGCATAAAATGCATGGAGAAGTCATTTCGAATGACTGGTCCTCAGTGTTGTGAGAACGATGACTGGTTAAAATTTTTGGTGGTTTCTTGTTCAGTCCATAGGCCCTACATCATGTGGCAAACCGGTGAGCATGTGGCTCTATTAGTATAGGAGATACCTGAAAACATATCACACTTTTCATCATAGTGCTTTTACCAATGCATAAAATGCATGGAGAAGTCATTTCGAATGACTGGTCCTCAGTGTTGTGAGAACGATGACTGGTTAAAATTTTTGGTGGTTCTTGTTCAGTCCATAGGCCTACATCATGTGGCAAACCGGTGAGCATGTGGCTCTATTAGTATAGGAGATACCTGAAAACATATCACACTTTTCATCATAGTGCTTTTACCAATGCATAAAATGCATGGAGAAGTCATTTCGAATGACTGGTCCTCAGTGTTGTGAGAACGATGACTGGTTAAAATTTTTTGGTGGTTTCTTGTTCAGTCCATAGGCCTACATCATGTGGCAAACCGGTGAGCATGTGGCTCTATTAGTATAGGAGATACCTGAAAACATATCACACTTTTCATCATAGTGCTTTTAACCAATGCATAAAATGCATGGAGAAGTCATTTCGAATGACTGGTCCTCAGTGTTGTGAGAACGATGACTGGTTAAAATTTTTGGTGGTTTCTTGTTCAGTCCATAGGCCTACATCATGTGGCAAACCGGTGAGCATGTGGCTCTATTAGTATAGGAGATACCTGAAAACATATCACACTTTTCATCATAGTGCTTTTACCAATGCATAAAATGCATGGAGAAGTCATTTCGAATGACTGGTCCTCAGTGTTGTGAGAACGATGACTGGTTAAAATTTTTGGTGGTTTCTTGTTCAGTCCATAGGCCTACATCATGTGGCAAACCGGTGAGCATGTGGCTCTATTAGTATAGGAGATACCTGAAAACATATCACACTTTTCATCATAGTGCTTTTACCAATGCATAAAATGCATGGAGAAGTCATTTCGAATGACTGGTCCTCAGTGTTGTGAGAACGATGACTGGTTAAAATTTTTGGTGGTTTCTTGTTCAGTCCACAGGCCCACATCATGTGGCAAACCGGTGAGCATGTGGCTCTATTAGTATAGGAGATACCTGAAAACATATCACACTTTTCATCATAGTGCTTTTACCAATGCATAAAATGCATGGAGAAGTCATTTCGAATGACTGGTCCTCAGTGTTGTGAGAACGATGACTGGTTAAAATTTTTGGTGGTTTCTTGTTCAGTCCATAGGCCTACATCATGTGGCAAACCGGTGAGCATGTGGCTCTATTAGTATAGGAGATACCTGAAAACATATCACACTTTTCATCATAGTGCTTTTACCAATGCATAAAATGCATGGAGAAGTCATTTCGAATGACTGGTCCTCAGTGTTGTGAGAACGATGACTGGTTAAAATTTTTGGTGGTTTCTTGTTCAGTCCACAGGCCCACATCATGTGGCAAACCGGTGAGCATGTGGCTCTATTAGTATAGGAGATACCTGAAAAACATATCACACTTTTCATCATAGTGCTTTTACCAATGCATAAAATGCATGGAGAAGTCATTTCGAATGACTGGTCCTCAGTGTTGTGAGAACGATGACTGGTTAAAATTTTTGGTGGTTTCTTGTTCAGTCCATAGGCCCACATCATGTGGCAAACCGGTGAGCATGTGGCTCTATTAGTATAGGAGATACCTGAAAACATCACACTTTTCATCATAGTGCTTTTACCAATGCATAAAATGCATGGAGAAGTCATTTCGAATGACTGGTCCTCAGTGTTGTGAGAACGATGACTGGTTAAAATTTTTGGTGGTTTCTTGTTCAGTCCATAGGCCTACATCATGTGGCAAACCGGTGAGCATGTGGCTCTATTAGTATAGGAGATACCTGAAAACATATCACACTTTTCATCATAGTGCTTTTACCAATGCATAAAATGCATGGAGAAGTCATTTCGAATGACTGGTCCTCAGTGTTGTGAGAACAATGACTGGTTAAAATTTTTGGTGGTTTCTTGTTCAGTCCATAGGCCTACATCATGTGGCAAACCGGTGAGCATGTGGCTCTATTAGTATAGGAGATACCTGAAAACATATCACACTTTTCATCATAGTGCTTTTACCAATGCATAAAATGCATGGAGAAGTCATTTCGAATGACTGGTCCTCAGTGTTGTGAGAACGATGACTGGTTAAAATTTTTGGTGGTTTCTTGTTCAGTCCATAGGCCTACATCATGTGGCAAACCGGTGAGCATGTGGCTCTATTAGTATAGGAGATACCTGAAAACATATCACACTTTTCATCATAGTGCTTTTACCAATGCATAAAATGCATGGAGAAGTCATTTCGAATGACTGGTCCTCAGTGTTGTGAGAACGATGACTGGTTAAAATTTTTGGTGGTTTCTTGTTCAGTTCCATAGGCCTACATCATGTGGCAAACCGGTGAGCATGTGGCACTATTAGTATAGGAGATACCTGAAAACATATCACACTTTTCATCATAGTGCTTTTACCAATGCATAAAATGCATGGAGAAGTCATTTCGAATGACTGGTCCTCAGTGTTGTGAGAAACGATGACTGGTTAAAATTTTTTGGTGGTTTCTTGTTCAGTTCCATAGGGCCTACATCATGTGACAAACCGGTGAGCATGTGGCTCTATTAGTATAGGAGATACCTGAAAACATATCCCACTTTTCATCATAGTGCTTTTACCAATGCATAAAATGCATGGAGAAGTCATTTCGAATGACTGGTCCTCAGTGTTGTGAGAACGATGACTGGTTAAAATTTTTGGTGGTTTCTTGTTCAGTCCATAGGCCTACATCATGTGGCAAACCAGTGAGCATGTGGCTCTATTAGTATAGGAGATACCTGAAAACATATCACACTTTTCATCATAGTGCTTTTACCAATGCATAAAATGCATGGAGAAGTCATTTCGAATGACTGGTCCTCAGTGTTGTGAGAACAATTACTGGTTAAAATTTTTGGTGGTTTCTTGTTCAGTCCATAGGCCTACATCATGTGGCAAACCGGTGAGCATGTGGCTCTATTAGTATAGGAGATACCTGAAAACATATCACACTTTTCATCATAGTGCTTTTACCAATGCATAAAATGCATGGAGAAGTCATTTCGAATGACTGGTCCTCAGTGTTGTGAGAACGATGACTGGTTAAAATTTTTGGTGGTTTCTTGTTCAGTCCATAGGCCTACATCATGTGGCAAACCGGTGAGCATGTGGCTCTATTAGTATAGGAGATACCTGAAAACATATCACACTTTTCATCATAGTGCTTTTACCAATGCATAAAATGCATGGAGAAGTCATTTCGAATGACTGGTCCTCAGTGTTGTGAGAACGATGACTGGTTAAAATTTTTGGTGGTTTCTTGTTCAGTCCATAGGCCCACATCATGTGGCAAACCGGTGAGCATGTGGCTCTATTAGTATAGGAGATACCTGAAAACATATCACACTTTTCATCATAGTGCTTTTACCAATGCATAAAATGCATGGAGAAGTCATTTCGAATGACTGGTCCTCAGTGTTGTGAGAACGATGACTGGTTAAAATTTTTGGTGGTTTCTTGTTCAGTCCACAGGCCTACATCATGTGGCAAACCGGTGAGCATGTGGCTCTAATAATATAGGAGATACCTGAAAACATATCACACTTTTCATCATAGTGCTTTTACCAATGCATAAAATGCATGGAGAAGTCATTTCGAATGACTGGTCCTCAGTGTTGTGAGAACGATGACTGGTTAAAATTTTTGGTGGTTTCTTGTTCAGTCCATAGGCCTACATCATGTGGCAAACCGGTGAGCATGTGGCTCTATTAGTATAGGAGATACCTGAAAACATATCACACTTTTCATCATAGTGCTTTTACCAATGCATAAAATGCATGGAGAAGTCATTTCGAATGACTGGTCCTCAGTGTTGTGAGAACGATGACTGGTTAAAATTTTTGGTGGTTTCTTGTTCAGTCCATAGGCCTACATCATGTGGCAAACCGGTGAGCATGTGGCTCTATTAGTATAGGAGATACCTGAAAACATATCACACTTTTCATCATAGTGCTTTTACCAATGCATAAAATGCATGGAGAAGTCATTTCGAATGACTGGTCCTCAGTGTTGTGAGAACGATGACTGGTTAAAATTTTTGGTGGTTTCTTGTTCAGTCCACAGGCCCACATCATGTGGCAAACCGGTGAGCATGTGGCTCTATTAGTATAGGAGATACCTGAAAACATATCACACTTTTCATCATAGTGCTTTTACCAATGCATAAAATGCATGGAGAAGTCATTTCGAATGACTGGTCCTCAGTGTTTTGAGAACGATGACTGGTTAAAATTTTTGGTGGTTTCTTGTTCAGTCCATAGGCCTACATCATGTGGCAAACCGGTGAGCATGTGGCTCTATTAGTATAGGAGATACCTGAAAACATATCACACTTTTCATCATAGTGCTTTTACCAATGCATAAAATGCATGGAGAAGTCATTTCGAATGACTGGTCCTCAGTGTTGTGAGAACGATGACTGGTTAAAATTTTGGGTGGTTTCTTGTTCAGTCCATAGGCCTACATCATGTGGCAAACCGGTGAGCATGTGGCTCTATTAGTATAGGAGATACCTGAAAACATATCACACTTTTCATCATAGTGCTTTTACCAATGCATAAAATGCATGGAGAAGTCATTTCGAATGACTGGTCCTCAGTGTTGTGAGAACGACGACTGGTTAAAATTTTTGGTGGTTTCTTGTTCAGTCCATAGGCCTACATCATGTGGCAAACCGGTGAGCATGTGGCTCTATTAGTATAGGAGATACCTGAAAACATATCACACTTTTCATCATAGTGCTTTTACCAATGCATAAAATGCATGGAGAAGTCATTTCGAATGACTGGTCCTCAGTGTTGTGAGAACGATGACTGGTTAAAATTTTTGGTGGTTTCTTGTTCAGTCCATAGGCCTACATCATGTGGCAAACCGGTGAGCATGTGGCTCTATTAGTATAGGAGATACCTGAAAACATATCACACTTTTCATCATAGTGCTTTTACCAATGCATAAAATGCATGGAGAAGTCATTTCGAATGACTGGTCCTCAGTGTTGTGAGAACGATGACTGGTTAAAATTTTGGGTGGTTTCTTGTTCAGTCCATAGGCCTACATCATGTGGCAAACCGGTGAGCATGTGGCTCTATTAGTATAGGAGATACCTGAAAACATATCACACTTTTCATCATAGTGCTTTTACCAATGCATAAAATGCATGGAGAAGTCATTTCGAATGACTGGTCCTCAGTGTTGTGAGAACGATGACTGGTTAAAATTTTTGGTGGTTTCTTGTTCAGTCCATAGGCCTACATCATGTGGCAAACCGGTGAGCATGTGGCTCTATTAGTATAGGAGATACCTGAAAACATATCACACTTTTCATCATAGTGCTTTTACCAATGCATAAAATGCATGGAGAAGTCATTTCGAATGACTGGTCCTCAGTGTTGTGAGAACGACGACTGGTTAAAATTTTTGGTGGTTTCTTGTTCAGTCCATAGGCCTACATCATGTGGCAAACCGGTGAGCATGTGGCTCTATTAGTATAGGAGATACCTGAAAACATATCACACTTTTCATCATAGTGCTTTTACCAATGCATAAAATGCATGGAGAAGTCATTTCGAATGACTGGTCCTCAGTGTTGTGAGAACGATGACTGGTTAAAATTTTTGGTGGTTTCTTGTTCAGTCCATAGGCCTACATCATGTGGCAAACCGGTGAGCATGTGGCTCTATTAGTATAGGAGATACCTGAAAACATATCACACTTTTCATCATAGTGCTTTTACCAATGCATAAAATGCATGGAGAAGTCATTTCGAATGACTGGTCCTCAGTGTTGTGAGAACGATGACTGGTTAAAATTTTTGGTGGTTTCTTGTTCAGTCCATAGGCCTACATCATGTGGCAAACCGGTGAGCATGTGGCTCTATTAGTATAGGAGATACCTGAAAACATATCACACTTTTCATCATAGTGCTTTTACCAATGCATAAAATGCATGGAGAAGTCATTTCGAATGACTGGTCCTCAGTGTTGTGAGAACAATGACTGGTTAAAATTTTTGGTGGTTTCTTGTTCAGTCCATAGGCCTACATCATGTGGCAAACCGGTGAGCATGTGGCTCTATTAGTATAGGAGATACCTGAAAACATATCACACTTTTCATCATAGTGCTTTTACCAATGCATAAAATGCATGGAGAAGTCATTTCGAATGACTGGTCCTCAGTGTTGTGAGAACGATGACTGGTTAAAATTTTTGGTGGTTTCTTGTTCAGTCCATAGGCCTACATCATGTGACAAACCGGTGAGGATGTGGCTCTATTAGTATAGGAGATACCTGAAAACATATCCCACTTTTCATCATAGTGCTTTTACCAATGCATAAAATGCATGGAGAAGTCATTTCGAATGACTGGTCCTCAGTGTTGTGAGAACGATGACTGGTTAAAATTTTTGGTGGTTTCTTGTTCAGTCCATAGGCCTACATCATGTGGCAAACCAGTGAGCATGTGGCTCTATTAGTATAGGAGATACCTGAAAACATATCACACTTTTCATCATAGTGCTTTTACCAATGCATAAAATGCATGGAGAAGTCATTTCGAATGACTGGTCCTCAGTGTTGTGAGAACAATTACTGGTTAAAATTTTTGGTGGTTTCTTGTTCAGTCCATAGGCCTACATCATGTGGCAAACCGGTGAGCATGTGGCTCTATTAGTATAGGAGATACCTGAAAACATATCACACTTTTCATCATAGTGCTTTTACCAATGCATAAAATGCATGGAGAAGTCATTTCGAATGACTGGTCCTCAGTGTTGTGAGAACGATGACTGGTTAAAATTTTTGGTGGTTTCTTGTTCAGTCCATAGGCCTACATCATGTGGCAAACCGGTGAGCATATGGCTCTATTAGTATAGGAGATACCTGAAAACATATCACACTTTTCATCATAGTGCTTTTACCAATGCATAAAATGCATGGAGAAGTCATTTCGAATGACTGGTCCTCAGTGTTGTGAGAACGATGACTGGTTAAAATTTTTGGTGGTTTCTTGTTCAGTCCATAGGCCTACATCATGTGGCAAACCGGTGAGCATGTGGCTCTATTAGTATAGGAGATACCTGAAAACATATCACACTTTTCATCATAGTGCTTTTACCAATGCATAAAATGCATGGAGAAGTCATTTCGAATGACTGGTCCTCAGTGTTGTGAGAACGATGACTGGTTAAAATTTTTGGTGGTTTCTTGTTCAGTCCATAGGCCCACATCATGTGGCAAACCGGTGAGCATGTGGCTCTATTAGTATAGGAGATACCTGAAAACATATCACACTTTTCATCATAGTGCTTTTACCAATGCATAAAATGCATGGAGAAGTCATTTCGAATGACTGGTCCTCAGTGTTGTGAGAACGATGACTGGTTAAAATTTTTGGTGGTTTCTTGTTCAGTCCACAGGCCTACATCATGTGGCAAACCGGTGAGCATGTGGCTCTAATAATATAGGAGATACCTGAAAACATATCACACTTTTCATCATAGTGCTTTTACCAATGCATAAAATGCATGGAGAAGTCATTTCGAATGACTGGTCCTCAGTGTTGTGAGAACGATGACTGGTTAAAATTTTTGGTGGTTTCTTGTTCAGTCCATAGGCCTACATCATGTGGCAAACCGGTGAGCATGTGGCTCTATTAGTATAGGAGATACCTGAAAACATATCACACTTTTCATCATAGTGCTTTTACCAATGCATAAAATGCATGGAGAAGTCATTTCGAATGACTGGTCCTCAGTGTTGTGAGAACGATGACTGGTTAAAATTTTGGGTGGTTTCTTGTTCAGTCCATAGGCCTACATCATGTGGCAAACCGGTGAGCATGTGGCTCTATTAGTATAGGAGATACCTGAAAACATATCACACTTTTCATCATAGTGCTTTTACCAATGCATAAAATGCATGGAGAAGTCATTTCGAATGACTGGTCCTCAGTGTTGTGAGAACGATGACTGGTTAAAATTTTTGGTGGTTTCTTGTTCAGTCCATAGGCCTACATCATGTGGCAAACCGGTGAGCATGTGGCTCTATTAGTATAGGAGATACCTGAAAACATATCACACTTTTCATCATAGTGCTTTTACCAATGCATAAAATGCATGGAGAAGTCATTTCGAATGACTGGTCCTCAGTGTTGTGAGAACGATGACTGGTTAAAATTTTTGGTGGTTTCTTGTTCAGTCCACAGGCCCACATCATGTGGCAAACCGGTGAGCATGTGGCTCTATTAGTATAGGAGATACCTGAAAACATATCACACTTTTCATCATAGTGCTTTTACCAATGCATAAAATGCATGGAGAAGTCATTTCGAATGACTGGTCCTCAGTGTTTTGAGAACGATGACTGGTTAAAATTTTTGGTGGTTTCTTGTTCAGTCCATAGGCCTACATCATGTGGCAAACCGGTGAGCATGTGGCTCTATTAGTGTAGGAGATAACTGAAAACATATCACACTTTTCATCATAGTGCTTTTACCAATGCATAAAATGCATGGAGAAGTCATTTCGAATGACTGGTCCTCAGTGTTGTGAGAACGATGACTGGTTAAAATTTTTGGTGGTTTCTTGTTCAGTCCATAGGCCTACATCATGTGGCAAACCGGTGAGCATGTGGCTCTATTAGTATAGGAGATACCTGAAAACATATCACACTTTTCATCATAGTGCTTTTACCAATGCATAAAATGCATGGAGAAGTCATTTCGAATGACTGGTCCTCAGTGTTGTGAGAACGACGACTGGTTAAAATTTTTGGTGGTTTCTTGTTCAGTCCATAGGCCTACATCATGTGGCAAACCGGTGAGCATGTGGCTCTATTAGTATAGGAGATACCTGAAAACATATCACACTTTTCATCATAGTGCTTTTACCAATGCATAAAATGCATGGAGAAGTCATTTCGAATGACTGGTCCTCAGTGTTGTGAGAACGATGACTGGTTAAAATTTTTGGTGGTTTCTTGTTCAGTCCATAGGCCTACATCATGTGGCAAACCGGTGAGCATGTGGCTCTATTAGTATAGGAGATACCTGAAAACATATCACACTTTTCATCATAGTGCTTTTACCAATGCATAAAATGCATGGAGAAGTCATTTCGAATGACTGGTCCTCAGTGTTGTGAGAACGATGACTGGTTAAAATTTTGGGTGGTTTCTTGTTCAGTCCATAGGCCTACATCATGTGGCAAACCGGTGAGCATGTGGCTCTATTAGTATAGGAGATACCTGAAAACATATCACACTTTTCATCATAGTGCTTTTACCAATGCATAAAATGCATGGAGAAGTCATTTCGAATGACTGGTCCTCAGTGTTGTGAGAACGATGACTGGTTAAAATTTTTGGTGGTTTCTTGTTCAGTCCATAGGCCTACATCATGTGGCAAACCGGTGAGCATGTGGCTCTATTAGTATAGGAGATACCTGAAAACATATCACACTTTTCATCATAGTGCTTTTACCAATGCATAAAATGCATGGAGAAGTCATTTCGAATGACTGGTCCTCAGTGTTGTGAGAACGATGACTGGTTAAAATTTTTGGTGGTTTCTTGTTCAGTCCATAGGCCTACATCATGTGGCAAACCGGTGAGCATGTGGCTCTATTAGTATAGGAGATACCTGAAAACATATCACACTTTTCATCATAGTGCTTTTACCAATGCATAAAATGCATGGAGAAGTCATTTCGAATGACTGGTCCTCAGTGTTGTGAGAACGATGACTGGTTAAAATTTTTGGTGGTTTCTTGTTCAGTCCATAGGCCTACATCATGTGGCAAACCGGTGAGCATGTGGCTCTATTAGTATAGGAGATACCTGAAAACATATCACACTTTTCATCATAGTGCTTTTACCAATGCATAAAATGCATGGAGAAGTCATTTCGAATGACTGGTCCTCAGTGTTGTGAGAACAATGACTGGTTAAAATTTTTGGTGGTTTCTTGTTCAGTCCATAGGCCTACATCATGTGGCAAACCGGTGAGCATGTGGCTCTATTAGTATAGGAGATACCTGAAAACATATCACACTTTTCATCATAGTGCTTTTACCAATGCATAAAATGCATGGAGAAGTCATTTCGAATGACTGGTCCTCAGTGTTGTGAGAACGATGACTGGTTAAAATTTTTGGTGGTTTCTTGTTCAGTCCATAGGCCTACATCATGTGGCAAACCGGTGAGCATATGGCTCTATTAGTATAGGAGATACCTGAAAACATATCACACTTTTCATCATAGTGCTTTTACCAATGCATAAAATGCATGGAGAAGTCATTTCGAATGACTGGTCCTCAGTGTTGTGAGAACGATGACTGGTTAAAATTTTTGGTGGTTTCTTGTTCAGTCCATAGGCCTACATCATGTGACAAACCGGTGAGCATGTGGCTCTATTAGTATAGGAGATACCTGAAAACATATCCCACTTTTCATCATAGTGCTTTTACCAATGCATAAAATGCATGGAGAAGTCATTTCGAATGACTGGTCCTCAGTGTTGTGAGAACGATGACTGGTTAAAATTTTTGGTGGTTTCTTGTTCAGTCCATAGGCCTACATCATGTGGCAAACCGGTGAGCATGTGGCTCTATTAGTATAGGAGATACCTGAAAACATATCACACTTTTCATCATAGTGCTTTTACCAATGCATAAAATGCATGGAGAAGTCATTTCGAATGACTGGTCCTCAGTGTTGTGAGAACAATGACTGGTTAAAATTTTTGGTGGTTTCTTGTTCAGTCCATAGGCCTACACCATGTGGCAAACCGGTGAGCATGTGGCTCTATTAGTATAGGAGATACCTGAAAACATATCACACTTTTCATCATAGTGCTTTTACCAATGCATAAAATGCATGGAGAAGTCATTTCGAATGACTGGTCCTCAGTGTTGTGAGAACGATGACTGGTTAAAATTTTTGGTGGTTTCTTGTTCAGTCCATAGGCCTACATCATGTGGCAAACCGGTGAGCATATGGCTCTATTAGTATAGGAGATACCTGAAAACATATCACACTTTTCATCATAGTGCTTTTACCAATGCATAAAATGCATGGAGAAGTCATTTCGAATGACTGGTCCTCAGTGTTGTGAGAACGATGACTGGTTAAAATTTTTGGTGGTTTCTTGTTCAGTCCATAGGCCTACATCATGTGACAAACCGGTGAGCATGTGGCTCTATTAGTATAGGAGATACCTGAAAACATATCACACTTTTCATCATAGTGCTTTTACCAATGCATAAAATGCATGGAGAAGTCATTTCGAATGACTGGTCCTCAGTGTTGTGAGAACGATGACTGGTTAAAATTTTTGGTGGTTTCTTGTTCAGTCCATAGGCCTACATCATGTGGCAAACCGGTGAGCATGTGGCTCTATTAGTATAGGAGATACCTGAAAACATATCACACTTTTCATCATAGTGCTTTTACCAATGCATAAAATGCATGGAGAAGTCATTTCGAATGACTGGTCCTCAGTGTTGTGAGAACGATGACTGGTTAAAATTTTTGGTGGTTTCTTGTTCAGTCCATAGGCCCACATCATGTGGCAAACCGGTGAGCATGTGGCTCTATTAGTATAGGAGATACCTGAAAACATATCACACTTTTCATCATAGTGCTTTTACCAATGCATAAAATGCATGGAGAAGTCATTTCGAATGACTGGTCCTCAGTGTTGTGAGAACGATGACTGGTTAAAATTTTTGGTGGTTTCTTGTTCAGTCCACAGGCCTACATCATGTGGCAAACCGGTGAGCATGTGGCTCTAATAATATAGGAGATACCTGAAAACATATCACACTTTTCATCATAGTGCTTTTACCAATGCATAAAATGCATGGAGAAGTCATTTCGAATGACTGGTCCTCAGTGTTGTGAGAACGATGACTGGTTAAAATTTTTGGTGGTTTCTTGTTCAGTCCATAGGCCTACATCATGTGGCAAACCGGTGAGCATGTGGCTCTATTAGTATAGGAGATACCTGAAAACATATCACACTTTTCATCATAGTGCTTTTACCAATGCATAAAATGCATGGAGAAGTCATTTCGAATGACTGGTCCTCAGTGTTGTGAGAACGATGACTGGTTAAAATTTTTGGTGGTTTCTTGTTCAGTCCATAGGCCTACATCATGTGGCAAACCGGTGAGCATGTGGCTCTATTAGTATAGGAGATACCTGAAAACATATCACACTTTTCATCATAGTGCTTTTACCAATGCATAAAATGCATGGAGAAGTCATTTCGAATGGCTGGTCCACAGTGTTGTGAGAACGATGACTGGTTAAAATTTTTGGTGGTTTCTTGTTCAGTCCATAGGCCTACATCATGTGGCAAACCGGTGAGCATGTGGCTCTATTAGTATAGGAGATACCTGAAAACATATCACACTTTTCATCATAGTGCTTTTACCAATGCATAAAATGCATGGAGAAGTCATTTCGAATGACTGGTCCTCAGTGTTGTGAGAACGATGACTGGTTAAAATTTTTGGTGGTTTCTTGTTCAGTCCATAGGCCTACATCATGTGGCAAACCGGTGAGCATGTGGCTCTATTAGTATAGGAGATACCTGAAAACATATCACACTTTTCATCATAGTGCTTTTACCATTGCATAAAATGCATGGAGAAGTCATTTCGAATGACTGGTCCTCAGTGTTGTGAGAACGATGACTGGTTAAAATTTTTGGTGGTTTCTTGTTCAGTCCATAGGCCTACATCATGTGGCAAACCGGTGAGCATGTGGCTCTATTAGTATAGGAGATACCTGAAAACATATCACACTTTTCATCATAGTGCTTTTAGCAATGCATAAAATGCATGGAGAAGTCATTTCGAATGACTGGTCCTCAGTGTTGTGAGAGCGATGACTGGTTAAAATTTTTGGTGGTTTCTTGTTCAGTCCATAGGCCTACATCATGTGGCAAACCGGTGAGCATGTGGCTCTATTAGTATAGGAGATACCTGAAAACATATCACACTTTTCATCATAGTGCTTTTACCAATGCATAAAATGCATGGAGAAGTCATTTCGAATGACTGGTCCTCAGTGTTGTGAGAACGATGACTGGTTAAAATTTTTGGTGGTTTCTTGTTCAGTCCATAGGCCTACATCATGTGGCAAACCGGTGAGCATGTGGCTCTATTAGTATAGGAGATACCTGAAAACATATCACACTTTTCATCATAGTGCTTTTACCAATGCATAAAATGCATGGAGAAGTCATTTCGAATGACTGGTCCTCAGTGTTGTGAGAAGGATGACTGGTTAAAATTTTTGGTGGTTTCTTGTTCAGTCCATAGGCCTACATCATGTGGCAAACCGGTGAGCATGTGGCTCTATTAGTATAGGAGATACCTGAAAACATATCACACTTTTCATCATAGTGCTTTTACTAATGCATAAAATGCATGGAGAAGTCATTTCGAATGACTGGTCCTCAGTGTTGTGAGAACGATGACTGGTTAAAATTTTTGGTGGTTTCTTGTTCAGTCCATAGGCCTACATCATGTGGCAAACCGGTGAGCATGTGGCTCTATTAGTATAGGAGATACCTGAAAACATATCACACTTTTCATCATAGTGGTTTTACCAATGCATAAAATGCATGGAGAAGTCATTTCGAATGACTGGTCCTCAGTGTTGTGAGAACGATGACTGGTTAAAATTTTTGGTGGTTTCTTGTTCAGTCCATAGGCCTACATCATGTGGCAAACCGGTGAGCATGTGGCTCTATTAGTATAGGAGATACCTGAAAACATATCACACTTTTCATCATAGTGCTTTTACCAATGCATAAAATGCATGGAGAAGTCATTTCGAATGACTGGTCCTCAGTGTTGTGAGAACGATGACTGGTTAAAATTTTTGGTGGTTTCTTGTTCAGTCCATAGGCCCACATCATGTGGCAAACCGGTGAGCATGTGGCTCTATTAGTATAGGAGATACCTGAAAACATATCACACTTTTCATCATAGTGCTTTTAGCAATGCATAAAATGCATGGAGAAGTCATTTCGAATGACTGGTCCTCAGTGTTGTGAGAGCGATGACTGGTTAAAATTTTTGGTGGTTTCTTGTTCAGTCCATAGGCCTACATCATGTGGCAAACCGGTGAGCATGTGGCTCTATTAGTATAGGAGATACCTGAAAACATATCACACTTTTCATCATAGTGCTTTTACCAATGCATAAAATGCATGGAGAAGTCATTTCGAATGACTGGTCCTCAGTGTTGTGAGAACGATGACTGGTTAAAATTTTTGGTGGTTTCTTGTTCAGTCCATAGGCCTACATCATGTGGCAAACCGGTGAGCATGTGGCTCTATTAGTATAGGAGATACCTGAAAACATATCACACTTTTCATCATAGTGCTTTTACCAATGCATAAAATGCATGGAGAAGTCATTTCGAATGACTGGTCCTCAGTGTTGTGAGAAGGATGACTGGTTAAAATTTTTGGTGGTTTCTTGTTCAGTCCATAGGCCTACATCATGTGGCAAACCGGTGAGCATGTGGCTCTATTAGTATAGGAGATACCTGAAAACATATCACACTTTTCATCATAGTGCTTTTACTAATGCATAAAATGCATGGAGAAGTCATTTCGAATGACTGGTCCTCAGTGTTGTGAGAACGATGACTGGTTAAAATTTTTGGTGGTTTCTTGTTCAGTCCATAGGCCTACATCATGTGGCAAACCGGTGAGCATGTGGCTCTATTAGTATAGGAGATACCTGAAAACATATCACACTTTTCATCATAGTGGTTTTACCAATGCATAAAATGCATGGAGAAGTCATTTCGAATGACTGGTCCTCAGTGTTGTGAGAACGATGACTGGTTAAAATTTTTGGTGGTTTCTTGTTCAGTCCATAGGCCTACATCATGTGGCAAACCGGTGAGCATGTGGCTCTATTAGTATAGGAGATACCTGAAAACATATCACACTTTTCATCATAGTGCTTTTACCAATGCATAAAATGCATGGAGAAGTCATTTCGAATGACTGGTCCTCAGTGTTGTGAGAACGATGACTGGTTAAAATTTTTGGTGGTTTCTTGTTCAGTCCATAGGCCCACATCATGTGGCAAACCGGTGAGCATGTGGCTCTATTAGTATAGGAGATACCTGAAAACATATCACACTTTTCATCATAGTGCTTTTACCAATGCATAAAATGCATGGAGAAGTCATTTCGAATGACTGGTCCTCAGTGTTGTGAGAACGATGACTGGTTAAAATTTTTGGTGGTTTCTTGTTCAGTCCATAGGCCTACATCATGTGGCAAACCGGTGAGCATGTGGCTCTATTAGTATAGGAGATACCTGAAAACATATCACACTTTTCATCATAGTGCTTTTACCAATGCATAAAATGCATGGAGAAGTCATTTCGAATGACTGGTCCTCAGTGTTGTGAGAACGATGACTGGTTAAAATTTTTGGTGGTTTCTTGTTCAGTCCATAGGCCTACATCATGTGGCAAACCGGTGAGCATGTGGCTCTATTAGTATAGGAGATACCTGAAAACATATCACACTTTTCATCATAGTGCTTTTACCAATGCATAAAATGCATGGAGAAGTCATTTCGAATGACTGGTCCTCAGTGTTGTGAGAACGATGACTGGTTAAAATTTTTGGTGGTTTCTTGTTCAGTCCATAGGCCTACATCATGTGGCAAACCGGTGAGCATGTGGCGCTATTAGTATAGGAGATACCTGAAAACATATCACACTTTTCATCATAGTGCTTTTACCAATGCATAAAATGCATGGAGAAGTCATTTCGAATGACTGGTCCTCAGTGTTGTGAGAACGATGACTGGTTAAAATTTTTGGTGGTTTCTTGTTCAGTCCATAGGCCTACATCATGTGGCAAACGGTGAGCATGTGGCTCTATTAGTATAGGAGATACCTGAAAACATATCACACTTTTCATCATAGTGCTTTTACCAATGCATAAAATGCATGGAGAAGTCATTTCGAATGACTGGTCCTCAGTGTTGTGAGAACGATGACTGGTTAAAATTTTTGGTGGTTTCTTGTTCAGTCCATAGGCCTACATCATGTGGCAAACCGGTGAGCATGTGGCTCTATTAGTATAGGAGATACCTGAAAACATATCACACTTTTCATCATAGTGCTTTTACCAATGCATAAAATGCATGGAGAAGTCATTTCGAATGACTGGTCCTCAGTGTTGTGAGAACGATGACTGGTTAAAATTTTTGGTGGTTTCTTGTTCAGTCCATAGGCCTACATCATGTGGCAAACCGGTGAGCATGTGGCTCTATT
The DNA here is from genome assembly GCF_032444005.1 of Ranitomeya imitator. Classification (NCBI taxonomy): domain Eukaryota; kingdom Metazoa; phylum Chordata; class Amphibia; order Anura; family Dendrobatidae; genus Ranitomeya; species Ranitomeya imitator. Next base: position 33,845 of record NW_027194864.1, read on the forward strand.
AGTATAGGAGATACCTGACAACATATCACACTTTTCATCATAGTGCTTTTACCAATGCATAAAATGCATGGAGAAGTCATTTCGAATGACTGGTCCTCAGTGTTGTGAGAACGATGACTGGTTAAAATTTTTGGTGGTTTCTTGTTCAGTCCATAGGCCTACATCATGTGGCAAACCGGTGAGCATGTGGCTCTATTAGTATAGGAGATACCTGAAAACATATCACACTTTTCATCATAGTGCTTTTACCAATGCATAAAATGCATGGAGAAGTCATTTCGAATGACTGGTCCTCAGTGTTGTGAGAAGGATGACTGGTTAAAATTTTTGGTGGTTTCTTGTTCAGTCCATAGGCCTACATCATGTGGCAAACCGGTGAGCATGTGGCTCTATTAGTATAGGAGATACCTGAAAACATCACACTTTTCATCATAGTGGTTTTACCAATGCATAAAATGCATGGAGAAGTCATTTCGAATGACTAGTCCTCAGTGTTGTGAGAACGATGACTGGTTAAAATTTTTGGTGGTTTCTTGTTCAGTCCATAGGCCTACATCATGTGGCAAACCGGTGAGCATGTGGCTCTATTAGTATAGGAGATACCTGAAAACATATCACACTTTTCATCATAGTGCTTTTACCAATGCATAAAATGCATGGAGAAGTCATTTCGAATGACTGGTCCTCAGTGTTGTGAGAACGATGACTGGTTAAAATTTTTGGTGGTTTCTTGTTCAGTCCATAGGCCCACATCATGTGGCAAACCGGTGAGCATGTGGCTCTATTAGTATAGGAGATACCTGAAAACATATCACACTTTTCATCATAGTGCTTTTACCAATGCATAAAATGCATGGAGAAGTCATTTCGAATGACTGGTCCTCACTGTTGTGAGAACGATGACTGGTTAAAATTTTTGGTGGTTTCTTGTTCAGTCCATAGGCCTACATCATGTGGCAAACCAGTGAGCATGTGGCTCTATTAGTATAGGAGATACCTGAAAACATATCACACTTTTCATCATAGTGCTTTTACCAATGCATAAAATGCATGGAGAAGTCATTTCGAATGACTGGTCCTCAGTGTTGTGAGAACGATGACTGGTTAAAATTTTTGGTGGTTTCTTGTTCAGTCCATAGGCCTACATCATGTGGCAAACCGGTGAGCATGTGGCTCTATTAGTATAGGAGATACCTGAAAACATATCACACTTTTCATCATAGTGCTTTTACCAATGCATAAAATGCATGGAGAAGTCATTTCGAATGACTGGTCCTCAGTGTTGTGAGAACGATGACTGGTTAAAATTTTTGGTGGTTTCTTGTTCAGTCCATAGGCCTACATCATGTGGCAAACCGGTGAGCATGTGGCGCTATTAGTATAGGAGATACCTGAAAACATATCACACTTTTCATCATAGTGCTTTTACCAATGCATAAAATGCATGGAGAAGTCATTTCGAATGACTGGTCCTCAGTGTTGTGAGAACGATGACTGGTTAAAATTTTTGGTGGTTTCTTGTTCAGTCCATAGGCCTACATCATGTGGCAAACGGTGAGCATGTGGCTCTATTAGTATAGGAGATACCTGAAAACATATCACACTTTTCATCATAGTGCTTTTACCAATGCATAAAATGCATGGAGAAGTCATTTAGAATGACTGGTCCTCAGTGTTGTGAGAACGATGACTGGTTAAAATTTTTGGTGGTTTCTTGTTCAGTCCATAGGCCTACATCATGTGGCAAACCGGTGAGCATGTGGCTCTATTAGTATAGGAGATACCTGAAAACATATCACACTTTTCATCATAGTGCTTTTACCAATGCATAAAATGCATGGAGAAGTCATTTCGAATGACTGGTCCTCAGTGTTGTGAGAACGATGACTGGTTAAAATTTTTGGTGGTTTCTTGTTCAGTCCATAGGCCTACATCATGTGGCAAACCGGTGAGCATGTGGCTCTTTTAGTATAGGAGATACCTGAAAACATATCACACTTTTCATCATAGTGCTTTTACCAATGCATAAAATGCATGGAGAAGTCATTTCGAATGACTGGTCCTCAGTGTTGTGAGAACGATGACTGGTTAAAATTTTTGGTGGTTTCTTGTTCAGTCCATAGGCCTACATCATGTGGCAAACCGGTGAGCATGTGGCTCTATTAGTATAGGAGATACCTGAAAACATATCACACTTTTCATCATAGTGCTTTTACCAATGCATAAAATGCATGGAGAAGTCATTTCGAATGACTGGTCCTCAGTGTTGTGAGAACGATGACTGGTTAAAATTTTTGGTGGTTTCTTGTTCAGTCCATAGGCCTACATCATGTGGCAAACCGGTGAGCATGTGGCTCTATTAGTATAGGAGATACCTGAAAACATATCACACTTTTCATCATAGTGCTTTTACCAATGCATAAAATGCATGGAGAAGTCATTTCGAATGACTGGTCCTCAGCGTTGTGAGAACGATGACTGGTTAAAATTTTTGGTGGTTTCTTGTTCAGTCCATAGGCCTACATCATGTGGCAAACCGGTGAGCATGTGGCTCTGTTAGTATAGGAGATACCTGAAAACATATCACACTTTTCATCATAGTGCTTTTACCAATGCATAAAATGCATGGAGAAGTCATTTCGAATGACTGGTCCTCAGTGTTGTGAGAACGATGACTGGTTAAAATTTTTGGTGGTTTCTTGTTCAGTCCATAGGCCTACATCATGTGGCAAACCGGTGAGCATGTGGCTCTATTAGTATAGGAGATACCTGAAAACATATCACACTTTTCATCATAGTGCTTTTACCAATGCATAAAATGCATGGAGAAGTCATTTCGAATGACTGGTCCTCAGTGTTGTGAGAACGATGACTGGTTAAAATTTTTGGTGGTTTCTTGTTCAGTCTATAGGCCTACATCATGTGGCAAACCGGTGAGCATGTGGCTCTATTAGTATAGGAGATACCTGAAAACATATCACACTTTTCATCATAGTGGTTTTACCAATGCATAAAATGCATGGAGAAGTCATTTCGAATGACTGGTCCTCAGTGTTGTGAGAACGATGACTGGTTAAAATTTTTGGTGGTTTCTTGTTCAGTCCATAGGCCTACATCATGTGGCAAACCGGTGAGCATGTGGCTCTATTAGTATAGGAGATACCTGAAAACATATCACACTTTTCATCATAGTGCTTTTACCAATGCATAAAATGCATGGAGAAGTCATTTCGAATGACTGGTCCTCAGTGTTGTGAGAACGATGACTGGTTAAAATTTTTGGTGGTTTCTTGTTCAGTCCATAGGCCCACATCATGTGGCAAACCGGTGAGCATGTGGCTCTATTAGTATAGGAGATACCTGAAAACATATCACACTTTTCATCATAGTGCTTTTACCAATGCATAAAATGCATGGAGAAGTCATTTCGAATGACTGGTCCTCAGTGTTGTGAGAACGATGACTGGTTAAAATTTTTGGTGGTTTCTTGTTCAGTCCATAGGCCTACATCATGTGGCAAACCGGTGAGCATGTGGCTCTATTAGTATAGGAGATACCTGAAAACATATCACACTTTTCATCATAGTGCTTTTACCAATGCATAAAATGCATGGAGAAGTCATTTCGAATGACTGGTCCTCAGTGTTGTGAGAACGATGACTGGTTAAAATTTTTGGTGGTTTCTTGTTCAGTCCATAGGCCTACATCATGTGGCAAACCGGTGAGCATGTGGCTCTATTAGTATAGGAGATACCTGAAAACATATCACACTTTTCATCATAGTGCTTTTACCAATGCATAAAATGCATGGAGAAGTCATTTCGAATGACTGGTCCTCAGTGTTGTGAGAACGATGACTGGTTAAAATTTTTGGTGGTTTCTTGTTCAGTCCATAGGCCTACATCATGTGGCAAACCGGTGAGCATGTGGCGCTATTAGTATAGGAGATACCTGAAAACATATCACACTTTTCATCATAGTGCTTTTACCAATGCATAAAATGCATGGAGAAGTCATTTCGAATGACTGGTCCTCAGTGTTGTGAGAACGATGACTGGTTAAAATTTTTGGTGGTTTCTTGTTCAGTCCATAGGCCTACATCATGTGGCAAACGGTGAGCATGTGGCTCTATTAGTATAGGAGATACCTGAAAACATATCACACTTTTCATCATAGTGCTTTTACCAATGCATAAAATGCATGGAGAAGTCATTTCGAATGACTGGTCCTCAGTGTTGTGAGAACGATGACTGGTTAAAATTTTTGGTGGTTTCTTGTTCAGTCCATAGGCCTACATCATGTGGCAAACCGGTGAGCATGTGGCTCTATTAGTATAGGAGATACCTGAAAACATATCACACTTTTCATCATAGTGCTTTTACCAATGCATAAAATGCATGGAGAAGTCATTTCGAATGACTGGTCCTCAGTGTTGTGAGAACGATGACTGGTTAAAATTTTTGGTGGTTTCTTGTTCAGTCCATAGGCCTACATCATGTGGCAAACCGGTGAGCATGTGGCTCTATTAGTATAGGAGATACCTGACAACATATCACACTTTTCATCATAGTGCTTTTACCAATGCATAAAATGCATGGAGAAGTCATTTCGAATGACTGGTCCTCAGTGTTGTGAGAACGATGACTGGTTAAAATTTTTGGTGGTTTCTTGTTCAGTCCATAGGCCTACATCATGTGGCAAACCGGTGAGCATGTGGCTCTATTAGTATAGGAGATACCTGAAAACATATCACACTTTTCATCATAGTGCTTTTACCAATGCATAAAATGCATGGAGAAGTCATTTCGAATGACTGGTCCTCAGTGTTGTGAGAAGGATGACTGGTTAAAATTTTTGGTGGTTTCTTGTTCAGTCCATAGGCCTACATCATGTGGCAAACCGGTGAGCATGTGGCTCTATTAGTATAGGAGATACCTGAAAACATCACACTTTTCATCATAGTGCTTTTACCAATGCATAAAATGCATGGAGAAGTCATTTCGAATGACTGGTCCTCACTGTTGTGAGAACGATGACTGGTTAAAATTTTTGGTGGTTTCTTGTTCAGTCCATAGGCCTACATCATGTGGCAAACCAGTGAGCATGTGGCTCTATTAGTATAGGAGATACCTGAAAACATATCACACTTTTCATCATAGTGCTTTTACCAATGCATAAAATGCATGGAGAAGTCATTTCGAATGACTGGTCCTCAGTGTTGTGAGAACGATGACTGGTTAAAATTTTTGGTGGTTTCTTGTTCAGTCCATAGGCCTACATCATGTGGCAAACCGGTGAGCATGTGGCTCTATTAGTATAGGAGATACCTGAAAACATATCACACTTTTCATCATAGTGCTTTTACCAATGCATAAAATGCATGGAGAAGTCATTTCGAATGACTGGTCCTCAGTGTTGTGAGAACGATGACTGGTTAAAATTTTTGGTGGTTTCTTGTTCAGTCCATAGGCCTACATCATGTGGCAAACCGGTGAGCATGTGGCTCTATTAGTATAGGAGATACCTGAAAACATATCACACTTTTCATCATAGTGCTTTTACCAATGCATAAAATGCATGGAGAAGTCATTTCGAATGACTGGTCCTCAGTGTTGTGAGAAGGATGACTGGTTAAAATTTTTGGTGGTTTCTTGTTCAGTCCATAGGCCTACATCATGTGGCAAACCGGTGAGCATGTGGCTCTATTAGTATAGGAGATACCTGAAAACATCACACTTTTCATCATAGTGCTTTTACCAATGCATAAAATGCATGGAGAAGTCATTTCGAATGACTGGTCCTCACTGTTGTGAGAACGATGACTGGTTAAAATTTTTGGTGGTTTCTTGTTCAGTCCATAGGCCTACATCATGTGGCAAACCAGTGAGCATGTGGCTCTATTAGTATAGGAGATACCTGAAAACATATCACACTTTTCATCATAGTGCTTTTACCAATGCATAAAATGCATGGAGAAGTCATTTCGAATGACTGGTCCTCAGTGTTGTGAGAACGATGACTGGTTAAAATTTTTGGTGGTTTCTTGTTCAGTCCATAGGCCTACATCATGTGGCAAACCGGTGAGCATGTGGCTCTATTAGTATAGGAGATACCTGAAAACATATCACACTTTTCATCATAGTGCTTTTACCAATGCATAAAATGCATGGAGAAGTCATTTCGAATGACTGGTCCTCAGTGTTGTGAGAACGATGACTGGTTAAAATTTTTGGTGGTTTCTTGTTCAGTCCATAGGCCTACATCATGTGGCAAACCGGTGAGCATGTGGCGCTATTAGTATAGGAGATACCTGAAAACATATCACACTTTTCATCATAGTGCTTTTACCAATGCATAAAATGCATGGAGAAGTCATTTCGAATGACTGGTCCTCAGTGTTGTGAGAACGATGACTGGTTAAAATTTTTGGTGGTTTCTTGTTCAGTCCATAGGCCTACATCATGTGGCAAACGGTGAGCATGTGGCTCTATTAGTATAGGAGATACCTGAAAACATATCACACTTTTCATCATAGTGCTTTTACCAATGCATAAAATGCATGGAGAAGTCATTTAGAATGACTGGTCCTCAGTGTTGTGAGAACGATGACTGGTTAAAATTTTTGGTGGTTTCTTGTTCAGTCCATAGGCCTACATCATGTGGCAAACCGGTGAGCATGTGGCTCTATTAGTATAGGAGATACCTGAAAACATATCACACTTTTCATCATAGTGCTTTTACCAATGCATAAAATGCATGGAGAAGTCATTTCGAATGACTGGTCCTCAGTGTTGTGAGAACGATGACTGGTTAAAATTTTTGGTGGTTTCTTGTTCAGTCCATAGGCCTACATCATGTGGCAAACCGGTGAGCATGTGGCTCTTTTAGTATAGGAGATACCTGAAAACATATCACACTTTTCATCATAGTGCTTTTACCAATGCATAAAATGCATGGAGAAGTCATTTCGAATGACTGGTCCTCAGTGTTGTGAGAACGATGACTGGTTAAAATTTTTGGTGGTTTCTTGTTCAGTCCATAGGCCTACATCATGTGGCAAACCGGTGAGCATGTGGCTCTATTAGTATAGGAGATACCTGAAAACATATCACACTTTTCATCATAGTGCTTTTACCAATGCATAAAATGCATGGAGAAGTCATTTCGAATGACTGGTCCTCAGTGTTGTGAGAACGATGACTGGTTAAAATTTTTGGTGGTTTCTTGTTCAGTCCATAGGCCTACATCATGTGGCAAACCGGTGAGCATGTGGCTCTATTAGTATAGGAGATACCTGAAAACATATCACACTTTTCATCATAGTGCTTTTACCAATGCATAAAATGCATGGAGAAGTCATTTCGAATGACTGGTCCTCAGCGTTGTGAGAACGATGACTGGTTAAAATTTTTGGTGGTTTCTTGTTCAGTCCATAGGCCTACATCATGTGGCAAACCGGTGAGCATGTGGCTCTGTTAGTATAGGAGATACCTGAAAACATATCACACTTTTCATCATAGTGCTTTTACCAATGCATAAAATGCATGGAGAAGTCATTTCGAATGACTGGTCCTCAGTGTTGTGAGAACGATGACTGGTTAAAATTTTTGGTGGTTTCTTGTTCAGTCCATAGGCCTACATCATGTGGCAAACCGGTGAGCATGTGGCTCTATTAGTATAGGAGATACCTGAAAACATATCACACTTTTCATCATAGTGCTTTTACCAATGCATAAAATGCATGGAGAAGTCATTTCGAATGACTGGTCCTCAGTGTTGTGAGAACGATGACTGGTTAAAATTTTTGGTGGTTTCTTGTTCAGTCTATAGGCCTACATCATGTGGCAAACCGGTGAGCATGTGGCTCTATTAGTATAGGAGATACCTGAAAACATATCACACTTTTCATCATAGTGCTTTTACCAATGCATAAAATGCATGGAGAAGTCATTTCGAATGACTGGTCCTCAGTGTTGTGAGAACAATGACTGGTTAAAATTTTTGGTGGTTTCTTGTTCAGTCCATAGGCCTACATCATGTGGCAAACTGGTGAGCATGTGGCTCTATTAGTATAGGAGATACCTGAAAACATATCACACTTTTCATCATAGTGCTTTTACCAATGCATAAAATGCATGGAGAAGTCATTTCGAATGACTGGTCCTCAGTGTTGTGAGAACGATGACTGGTTAAAATTTTTGGTGGTTTCTTGTTCAGTCCATAGGCCTACATCATGTGGCAAACCGGTGAGTATGTGGCTCTATTAGTATAGGAAATACCTGAAAACATATCACACTTTTCATCATAGTGCTTTTACCAATGCATAAAATGCATGGAGAAGTCATTTCGGATGACTGGTCCTCAGTGTTGTGAGAACGATGACTGGTTAAAATTTTTGGTGGTTTCTTGTTCAGTCCATAGGCCTACATCATGTGGCAAACCGGTGAGCATGTGGCTCTATTAGTATAGGAGATACCTGAAAACATATTACACTTTTCATCATAGTGCTTTTACCAATGCATAAAATGCATGGAGAAGTCATTTCGGATGACTGGTCCTCAGTGTTGTGAGAACGATGACTGGTTAAAATTTTTGGTGGTTTCTTGTTCAGTCCATAGGCCTACATCATGTGGCAAACCGGTGAGCATGTGGCTCTATTAGTATAGGAGATACCTGAAAACATATCACACTTTTCATCATAGTGCTTTTACCAATGCATAAAATGCATGGAGAAGTCATTTCGAATGACTGGTCCTCAGTGTTGTGAGAACGATGACTGGTTAAAATTTTTGGTGGTTTCTTGTTCAGTCCATAGGCCTACATCATGTGGCAAACCGGTGAGCATGTGACGCTATTAGTATAGGAGATACCTGAAAACATATCACACTTTTCATCATAGTGCTTTTACCAATGCATAAAATGCATGGAGAAGTCATTTCGAATGACTGGTCCTCAGTGTTGTGAGAACGATGACTGGTTAAAATTTTTGGTGGTTTCTTGTTCAGTCCATAGGCCTTCATCATGTGGCAAACCGGTGAGCATGTGGCTCTATTAGAATAGGAGATACCTGAAAACATATCACACTTTTCATCATAGTGCTTTTACCAATGCATAAAATGCATGGAGAGGTCATTTCGAATGACTGGTCCTCAGTGTTGTGAGAACGATGACTGGTTAAAATTTTTGGTGGTTTCTTGTTCAGTCCATAGGCCTACATCATGTGGCAAACCGGTGAGCATGTGGCTCTATTAGTATAGGAGATACCTGAAAACATATCACACTTTTCATCATAGTGCTTTTACCAATGCATAAAATGCATGGAGAAGTCATTTCGAATGACTGGTCCTCAGTGTTGTGAGAACGATGACTGGTTAAAATTTTTGGTGGTTTCTTGTTCAGTCCATAGGCCTACAGCATGTGGCAAACCGGTGAGCATGTGGCTCTATTAGTATAGGAGATACCTGAAAACATATCACACTTTTCATCATAGTGCTTTTACCAATGCATAAAATGCATGGAGAAGTCATTTCGAATGACTGGTCCTCAGTGTTGTGAGAACGATGACTGGTTAAAATTTTTGGTGGTTTCTTGTTCAGTCCATAGGCCTACATCATGTGGCAAACCGGTGAGCATGTGGCTCTATTAGTATAGGAGATACCTGAAAACATATCACACTTTTCATCATAGTGCTTTTACCAATGCATAAAATGCATGGAGAAGTCATTTCGGATGACTGGTCCTCAGTGTTGTGAGAACGATGACTGGTTAAAATTTTTGGTGGTTTCTTGTTCAGTCCATAGGCCTACATCATGTGGCAATCCGGTGAGCATGTGGCTCTATTAGTATAGGAGATACCTGAAAACATATCACACTTTTCATCATAGTGCTTTTACCAATGCATAAAATGCATGGAGAAGTCATTTCGAATGACTGGTCCTCAGTGTTGTGAGAACGATGACTGGTTAAAATTTTTGGTGGTTTCTTGTTCAGTCCATAGGCCTACATCATGTGGCAAACCGGTGAGCATGTGGCTCTATTAGTATAGGAGATACCTGAAAACATATCACACTTTTCATCATAGTGCTTTTACCAATGCATAAAATGCATGGAGAAGTCATTTCGAATGACTGGTCCTCAGTGTTGTGAGAATGATGACTGGTTAAAATTTTTGGTGGTTTCTTGTTCAGTCCATAGGCCTACATCATGTGGCAAACCGGTGAGCATGTGGCTCTATTAGTATAGGAGATACCTGAAAACATATCACACTTTTCATCATAGTGCTTTTACCAATGCATAAAATGCATGGAGAAGTCATTTCGAATGACTGGTCCTCAGTGTTGTGAGAACGATGACTGGTTAAAATTTTTGGTGGTTTCTTGTTCAGTCCATAGGCCTACAGCATGTGGCAAACCGGTGAGCATATGGCTCTATTAGTATAGGAGATACCTGAAAACATATCACACTTTTCATCATAGTGCTTTTACCAATGCACAAAATGCATGGAGAAGTCATTTCGAATGACTGGTCCTCAGTGTTGTGAGAACGATGACTGGTTAAAATTTTTGGTGGTTTCTTGTTCAGTCCATAGGCCTACATCATGTGGCAAACCGGTGAGCATGTGGCTCTATTAGTATAGGAAATACCTGAAAACATATCACACTTTTCATCATAGTGCTTTTACCAATGCATAAAATGCATGGAGAAGTCATTTCGGATGACTGGTCCTCAGTGTTGTGAGAACGATGACTGGTTAAAATTTTTGGTGGTTTCTTGTTCAGTCCATAGGCCTACATCATGTGGCAAACCGGTGAGCATGTGGCTCTATTAGTATAGGAGATACCTGAAAACATATTACACTTTTCATCATAGTGCTTTTACCAATGCATAAAATGCATGGAGAAGTCATTTCGGATGACTGGTCCTCAGTGTTGTGAGAACGATGACTGGTTAAAATTTTTGGTGGTTTCTTGTTCAGTCCATAGGCCTACATCATGTGGCAAACCGGTGAGCATGTGGCTCTATTAGTATAGGAGATACCTGAAAACATATCACACTTTTCATCATAGTGCTTTTACCAATGCATAAAATGCATGGAGAAGTCATTTCGAATGACTGGTCCTCAGTGTTGTGAGAACGATGACTGGTTAAAATTTTTGGTGGTTTCTTGTTCAGTCCATAGGCCTACATCATGTGGCAAACCGGTGAGCATGTGGCTCTATTAGTATAGGAGATACCTGAAAACATATCACACTTTTCATCATAGTGCTTTTACCAATGCATAAAATGCATGGAGAAGTCATTTCGAATGACTGGTCCTCAGTGTTGTGAGAACGATGACTGGTTAAAATTTTTGGTGGTTTCTTGTTCAGTCCATAGGCCTACATCATGTGGCAAACCGGTGAGCATGTGGCTCTATTAGTATAGGAGATACCTGAAAACATATCACACTTTTCATCATAGTGCTTTTACCAATGCATAAAATGCATGGAGAAGTCATTTCGAATGACTGGTCCTCAGTGTTGTGAGAACGATGACTGGTTAAAATTTTTGGTGGTTTCTTGTTCAGTCCATAGGCCTACATCATGTGGCAAACCGGTGAGCATGTGGCTCTATTAGTATAGGAGATACCTGAAAACATATCACACTTTTCATCATAGTGCTTTTACCAATGCATAAAATGCATGGAGAAGTCATTTCGAATGACTGGTCCTCAGTGTTGTGAGAACGATGACTGGTTAAAATTTTTGGTGGTTTCTTGTTCAGTCCATAGGCCTACATCATGTGGCAAACCGGTGAGCATGTGGCTCTATTAGTATAGGAGATACCTGAAAACATATCACACTTTTCATCATAGTGCTTTTACCAATGCATAAAATGCATGGAGAAGTCATTTCGAATGACTGGTCCTCAGTGTTGTGAGAACGATGACTGGTTAAAATTTTTGGTGGTTTCTTGTTCAGTCCATAGGCCTACATCATGTGGCAAACCGGTGAGCATGTGGCTCTTTTAGTATAGGAGATACCTGAAAACATATCACACTTTTCATCATAGTGCTTTTACCAATGCATAAAATGCATGGAGAAGTCATTTCGAATGACTGGTCCTCAGTGTTGTGAGAACGATGACTGGTTAAAATTTTTGGTGGTTTCTTGTTCAGTCCATAGGCCTACATCATGTGGCAAACCGGTGAGCATGTGGCTCTATTAGTATAGGAGATACCTGAAAACATATCACACTTTTCATCATAGTGCTTTTACCAATGCATAAAATGCATGGAGAAGTCATTTCGAATGACTGGTCCTCAGCGTTGTGAGAACGATGACTGGTTAAAATTTTTGGTGGTTTCTTGTTCAGTCCATAGGCCTACATCATGTGGCAAACCGGTGAGCATGTGGCTCTATTAGTATAGGAGATACCTGAAAACATATCACACTTTTCATCATAGTGCTTTTACCAATGCATAAAATGCATGGAGAAGTCATTTCGAATGACTGGTCCTCAGTGTTGTGAGAACGATGACTGGTTAAAATTTTTGGTGGTTTCTTGTTCAGTCCATAGGCCTACATCATGTGGCAAAGCGGTGAGCATGTGGCTCTATTAGTATAGGAGATACCTGAAAACATATCACACTTTTCATTATAGTGCTTTTACCAATGCATAAAATGCATGGAGAAGTTATTTCGAATGACTGGTCCTCAGCGTTGTGAGAACGATGACTGGTTAAAATTTTTGGTGGTTTCTTGTTCAGTCCATAGGCCTACATCATGTGGCAAACCGGTGAGCATGTGGCTCTATTAGTATAGGAGATACCTGAAAACATATCACACTTTTCATCATAGTGCTTTTACCAATGCATAAAATGCATGGAGAAGTCATTTCGAATGACTGGTCCTCAGTGTTGTGAGAACGATGACTGGTTAAAATTTTTGGTGGTTTCTTGTTCAGTCCATAGGCCTACATCATGTGGCAAACCGGTGAGCATGTGGCTCTATTAGTATAGGAGATACCTGAAAACATATCACACTTTTCATCATAGTGCTTTTACCAATGCATAAAATGCATGGAGAAGTCATTTCGAATGACTGGTCCTCAGTGTTGTGAGAACGATGACTGGTTAAAATTTTTGGTGGTTTCTTGTTCAGTCTATAGGCCTACATCATGTGGCAAACCGGTGAGCATGTGGCTCTATTAGTATAGGAGATACCTGAAAACATATCACACTTTTCATCATAGTGCTTTTACCAATGCATAAAATGCATGGAGAAGTCATTTCGAATGACTGGTCCTCAGTGTTGTGAGAACAATGACTGGTTAAAATTTTTGGTGGTTTCTTGTTCAGTCCATAGGCCTACATCATGTGGCAAACCGGTGAGCATGTGGCTCTATTAGTATAGGAGATACCTGAAAACATATCACACTTTTCATCATAGTGCTTTTACCAATGCATAAAATGCATGGAGAAGTCATTTCGAATGACTGGTCCTCAGTGTTGTGAGAACGATGACTGGTTAAAATTTTTGGTGGTTTCTTGTTCAGTCCATAGGCCTACATCATGTGGCAAACCGGTGAGCATGTGGCTCTATTAGTATAGGAGATACCTGAAAACATATCACACTTTTCATCATAGTGCTTTTACCAATGCATAAAATGCATGGAGAAGTCATTTCGAATGACTGGTCCTCAGTGTTGTGAGAACGATGACTGGTTAAAATTTTTGGTGGTTTCTTGTTCAGTCCATAGGCCTACATCATGTGGCAAACCGGTGAGCATGTGGCTCTATTAGTATAGGAAATACCTGAAAACATATCACACTTTTCATCATAGTGCTTTTACCAATGCATAAAATGCATGGAGAGGTCATTTCGAATGACTGGTCCTCAGTGTTGTGAGAACGATGACTGGTTAAAATTTTTGGTGGTTTCTTGTTCAGTCCATAGGCCTTCATCATGTGGCAAACCGGTGAGCATGTGGCTCTATTAGAATAGGAGATACCTGAAAACATATCACACTTTTCATCATAGTGCTTTTACCAATGCATAAAATGCATGGAGAAGTCATTTCGGATGACTGGTCCTCAGTGTTGTGAGAACGATGACTGGTTAAAATTTTTGGTGGTTTCTTGTTCAGTCCATAGGCCTACATCATGTGGCAAACCGGTGAGCATGTGGCTCTATTAGTATAGGAGATACCTGAAAACATATCACACTTTTCATCATAGTGCTTTTACCAATGCATAAAATGCATGGAGAAGTCATTTCGAATGACTGGTCCTCAGTGTTGTGAGAACGATGACTGGTTAAAATTTTTGGTGGTTTCTTGTTCAGTCCATAGGCCTACATCATGTGGCAAACCGGTGAGCATGTGGCTCTATTAGTATAGGAGATACCTGAAAACATATCACACTTTTCATCATAGTGCTTTTACCAATGCATAAAATGCATGGAGAAGTCATTTCGAATGACTGGTCCTCAGTGTTGTGAGAACGATGACTGGTTAAAATTTTTGGTGGTTTCTTGTTCAGTCCATAGGCCTACAGCATGTGGCAAACCGGTGAGCATGTGGCTCTATTAGTATAGGAGATACCTGAAAACATATCACACTTTTCATCATAGTGCTTTTACCAATGCACAAAATGCATGGAGAAGTCATTTCGAATGACTGGTCCTCAGTGTTGTGAGAACGATGACTGGTTAAAATTTTTGGTGGTTTCTTGTTCAGTCCATAGGCCTACATCATGTGGCAAACCGGTGAGCATGTGGCTCTATTAGTATAGGAGATACCTGAAAACATATCACACTTTTCATCATAGTGCTTTTACCAATGCATAAAATGCATGGAGAAGTCATTTCGAATGACTGGTCCTCAGTGTTGTGAGAACGATGACTGGTTAAAATTTTTGGTGGTTTCTTGTTCAGTCCATAGGCCTACATCATGTGGCAAACCGGTGAGCATGTGGCTCTATTAGTATAGGAGATACCTGAAAACATATCACACTTTTCATCATAGTGCTTTTACCAATGCACAAAATGCATGGAGAAGTCATTTCGAATGACTGGTCCTCAGTGTTGTGAGAACGATGACTGGTTAAAATTTTTGGTGGTTTCTTGTTCAGTCCATAGGCCTACATCATGTGGCAAACCGGTGAGCATGTGGCTCTATTAGTATAGGAGATACCTGAAAACATATCACACTTTTCATCATAGTGCTTTTACCAATGCATAAAATGCATGGAGAAGTCATTTCGAATGACTGGTCCTCAGTGTTGTGAGAACGATGACTGGTTAAAATTTTTGGTGGTTTCTTGTTCAGTCCATAGGCCTACATCATGTGGCAAACCGGTGAGCATGTGGCTCTATTAGTATAGGAGATACCTGAAAACATATCACACTTTTCATCATAGTGCTTTTACCAATGCATAAAATGCATGGAGAAGTCATTTCGAATGACTGGTCCTCAGTGTTGTGAGAACGATGACTGGTTAAAATTTTTGGTGGTTTCTTGTTCAGTCTATAGGCCTACATCATGTGGCAAACCGGTGAGCATGTGGCTCTATTAGTATAGGAGATACCTGAAAACATATCACACTTTTCATCATAGTGCTTTTACCAATGCATAAAATGCATGGAGAAGTCATTTCGAATGACTGGTCCTCAGTGTTGTGAGAACGATGACTGGTTAAAATTTTTGGTGGTTTCTTGTTCAGTCCATAGGCCTACATCATGTGGCAAACCGGTGAGCATGTGGCTCTATTAGTATAGGAGATACCTGAAAACATATCACACTTTTCATCATAGTGCTTTTACCAATGCATAAAATGCATGGAGAAGTCATTTCGAATGACTGGTCCTCAGTGTTGTGAGAACGATGACTGGTTAAAATTTTTGGTGGTTTCTTGTTCAGTCCATAGGCCTACATCATGTGGCAAACCGGTGAGCATGTGGCTCTTTTAGTATAGGAGATACCTGAAAACATATCACACTTTTCATCATAGTGCTTTTACCAATGCATAAAATGCATGGAGAAGTCATTTCGAATGAC
Source organism: Ranitomeya imitator (assembly GCF_032444005.1). Classification (NCBI taxonomy): domain Eukaryota; kingdom Metazoa; phylum Chordata; class Amphibia; order Anura; family Dendrobatidae; genus Ranitomeya; species Ranitomeya imitator. The sequence continues at coordinate 49,883 of NW_027194864.1, forward strand.
TGGTCCTCAGTGTTGTGAGAACGATGACTGGTTAAAATTTTTGGTGGTTTCTTGTTCAGTCCATAGGCCTACATCATGTGGCAAACCGGTGAGCATGTGGCTCTATTAGTATAGGAGATACCTGAAAACATATCACACTTTTCATCATAGTGCTTTTACCAATGCATAAAATGCATGGAGAAGTCATTTCGAATGACTGGTCCTCAGCGTTGTGAGAACGATGACTGGTTAAAATTTTTGGTGGTTTCTTGTTCAGTCCATAGGCCTACATCATGTGGCAAACCGGTGAGCATGTGGCTCTATTAGTATAGGAGATACCTGAAAACATATCACACTTTTCATCATAGTGCTTTTACCAATGCATAAAATGCATGGAGAAGTCATTTCGAATGACTGGTCCTCAGTGTTGTGAGAACGATGACTGGTTAAAATTTTTGGTGGTTTCTTGTTCAGTCCATAGGCCTACATCATGTGGCAAAGCGGTGAGCATGTGGCTCTATTAGTATAGGAGATACCTGAAAACATATCACACTTTTCATTATAGTGCTTTTACCAATGCATAAAATGCATGGAGAAGTTATTTCGAATGACTGGTCCTCAGCGTTGTGAGAACGATGACTGGTTAAAATTTTTGGTGGTTTCTTGTTCAGTCCATAGGCCTACATCATGTGGCAAACCGGTGAGCATGTGGCTCTATTAGTATAGGAGATACCTGAAAACATATCACACTTTTCATCATAGTGCTTTTACCAATGCATAAAATGCATGGAGAAGTCATTTCGAATGACTGGTCCTCAGTGTTGTGAGAACGATGACTGGTTAAAATTTTTGGTGGTTTCTTGTTCAGTCCATAGGCCTACATCATGTGGCAAACCGGTGAGCATGTGGCTCTATTAGTATAGGAGATACCTGAAAACATATCACACTTTTCATCATAGTGCTTTTACCAATGCATAAAATGCATGGAGAAGTCATTTCGAATGACTGGTCCTCAGTGTTGTGAGAACGATGACTGGTTAAAATTTTTGGTGGTTTCTTGTTCAGTCTATAGGCCTACATCATGTGGCAAACCGGTGAGCATGTGGCTCTATTAGTATAGGAGATACCTGAAAACATATCACACTTTTCATCATAGTGCTTTTACCAATGCATAAAATGCATGGAGAAGTCATTTCGAATGACTGGTCCTCAGTGTTGTGAGAACAATGACTGGTTAAAATTTTTGGTGGTTTCTTGTTCAGTCCATAGGCCTACATCATGTGGCAAACCGGTGAGCATGTGGCTCTATTAGTATAGGAGATACCTGAAAACATATCACACTTTTCATCATAGTGCTTTTACCAATGCATAAAATGCATGGAGAAGTCATTTCGAATGACTGGTCCTCAGTGTTGTGAGAACGATGACTGGTTAAAATTTTTGGTGGTTTCTTGTTCAGTCCATAGGCCTACATCATGTGGCAAACCGGTGAGCATGTGGCTCTATTAGTATAGGAGATACCTGAAAACATATCACACTTTTCATCATAGTGCTTTTACCAATGCATAAAATGCATGGAGAAGTCATTTCGAATGACTGGTCCTCAGTGTTGTGAGAACGATGACTGGTTAAAATTTTTGGTGGTTTCTTGTTCAGTCCATAGGCCTACATCATGTGGCAAACCGGTGAGCATGTGGCTCTATTAGTATAGGAAATACCTGAAAACATATCACACTTTTCATCATAGTGCTTTTACCAATGCATAAAATGCATGGAGAGGTCATTTCGAATGACTGGTCCTCAGTGTTGTGAGAACGATGACTGGTTAAAATTTTTGGTGGTTTCTTGTTCAGTCCATAGGCCTTCATCATGTGGCAAACCGGTGAGCATGTGGCTCTATTAGAATAGGAGATACCTGAAAACATATCACACTTTTCATCATAGTGCTTTTACCAATGCATAAAATGCATGGAGAAGTCATTTCGGATGACTGGTCCTCAGTGTTGTGAGAACGATGACTGGTTAAAATTTTTGGTGGTTTCTTGTTCAGTCCATAGGCCTACATCATGTGGCAAACCGGTGAGCATGTGGCTCTATTAGTATAGGAGATACCTGAAAACATATCACACTTTTCATCATAGTGCTTTTACCAATGCATAAAATGCATGGAGAAGTCATTTCGAATGACTGGTCCTCAGTGTTGTGAGAACGATGACTGGTTAAAATTTTTGGTGGTTTCTTGTTCAGTCCATAGGCCTACATCATGTGGCAAACCGGTGAGCATGTGGCTCTATTAGTATAGGAGATACCTGAAAACATATCACACTTTTCATCATAGTGCTTTTACCAATGCATAAAATGCATGGAGAAGTCATTTCGAATGACTGGTCCTCAGTGTTGTGAGAACGATGACTGGTTAAAATTTTTGGTGGTTTCTTGTTCAGTCCATAGGCCTACAGCATGTGGCAAACCGGTGAGCATGTGGCTCTATTAGTATAGGAGATACCTGAAAACATATCACACTTTTCATCATAGTGCTTTTACCAATGCACAAAATGCATGGAGAAGTCATTTCGAATGACTGGTCCTCAGTGTTGTGAGAACGATGACTGGTTAAAATTTTTGGTGGTTTCTTGTTCAGTCCATAGGCCTACATCATGTGGCAAACCGGTGAGCATGTGGCTCTATTAGTATAGGAGATACCTGAAAACATATCACACTTTTCATCATAGTGCTTTTACCAATGCATAAAATGCATGGAGAAGTCATTTCGAATGACTGGTCCTCAGTGTTGTGAGAACGATGACTGGTTAAAATTTTTGGTGGTTTCTTGTTCAGTCCATAGGCCTACATCATGTGGCAAACCGGTGAGCATGTGGCTCTATTAGTATAGGAGATACCTGAAAACATATCACACTTTTCATCATAGTGCTTTTACCAATGCACAAAATGCATGGAGAAGTCATTTCGAATGACTGGTCCTCAGTGTTGTGAGAACGATGACTGGTTAAAATTTTTGGTGGTTTCTTGTTCAGTCCATAGGCCTACATCATGTGGCAAACCGGTGAGCATGTGGCTCTATTAGTATAGGAGATACCTGAAAACATATCACACTTTTCATCATAGTGCTTTTACCAATGCATAAAATGCATGGAGAAGTCATTTCGAATGACTGGTCCTCAGTGTTGTGAGAACGATGACTGGTTAAAATTTTTGGTGGTTTCTTGTTCAGTCCATAGGCCTACATCATGTGGCAAACCGGTGAGCATGTGGCTCTATTAGTATAGGAGATACCTGAAAACATATCACACTTTTCATCATAGTGCTTTTACCAATGCATAAAATGCATGGAGAAGTCATTTCGAATGACTGGTCCTCAGTGTTGTGAGAACGATGACTGGTTAAAATTTTTGGTGGTTTCTTGTTCAGTCTATAGGCCTACATCATGTGGCAAACCGGTGAGCATGTGGCTCTATTAGTATAGGAGATACCTGAAAACATATCACACTTTTCATCATAGTGCTTTTACCAATGCATAAAATGCATGGAGAAGTCATTTCGAATGACTGGTCCTCAGTGTTGTGAGAACAATGACTGGTTAAAATTTTTGGTGGTTTCTTGTTCAGTCCATAGGCCTACATCATGTGGCAAACCGGTGAGCATGTGGCTCTATTAGTATAGGAGATACCTGAAAACATATCACACTTTTCATCATAGTGCTTTTACCAATGCATAAAATGCATGGAGAAGTCATTTCGAATGACTGGTCCTCAGTGTTGTGAGAACGATGACTGGTTAAAATTTTTGGTGGTTTCTTGTTCAGTCCATAGGCCTACATCATGTGGCAAACCGGTGAGCATGTGGCTCTATTAGTATAGGAGATACCTGAAAACATATCACACTTTTCATCATAGTGCTTTTACCAATGCATAAAATGCATGGAGAAGTCATTTTGAATGACTGGTCCTCAGTGTTGTGAGAACAATGACTGGTTAAAATTTTTGGTGGTTTCTTGTTCAGTCCATAGGCCTACATCATGTGGCAAACCGGTGAGCATGTGGCTCTATTAGTATAGGAGATACCTGAAAACATATCACACTTTTCATCATAGTGCTTTTACCAATGCATAAAATGCATGGAGAAGTCATTTCGAATGACTGGTCCTCAGTGTTGTGAGAACGATGACTGGTTAAAATTTTTGGTGGTTTCTTGTTCAGTCCATAGGCCTACATCATGTGGCAAACCGGTGAGCATGTGGCTCTATTAGTATAGGAAATACCTGAAAACATATCACACTTTTCATCATAGTGCTTTTACCAATGCATAAAATGCATGGAGAGGTCATTTCGAATGACTGGTCCTCAGTGTTGTGAGAACGATGACTGGTTAAAATTTTTGGTGGTTTCTTGTTCAGTCCATAGGCCTTCATCATGTGGCAAACCGGTGAGCATGTGGCTCTATTAGAATAGGAGATACCTGAAAACATATCACACTTTTCATCATAGTGCTTTTACCAATGCATAAAATGCATGGAGAGGTCATTTCGAATGACTGGTCCTCAGTGTTGTGAGAACGATGACTGGTTAAAATTTTTGGTGGTTTCTTGTTCAGTCTATAGGCCTACATCATGTGGCAAACCGGTGAGCATGTGGCTCTATTAGTATAGGAGATACCTGAAAACATCACACTTTTCATCATAGTGCTTTTACCAATGCATAAAATGCATGGAGAAGTAATTTCGAATGACTGGTCCTCAGTGTTGTGAGAACGATGACTGGTTAAAATTTTTGGTGGTTTCTTGTTCAGTCCATAGGCCTACATCATGTGGCAAACCGGTGAGCATGTGGCTCTATTAGTATAGGAGATACCTGAAAACATATCACACTTTTCATCATAGTGCTTTTACCAATGCATAAAATGCATGGAGAAGTCATTTCGGATGACTGGTCCTCAGTGTTGTGAGAACGATGACTGGTTAAAATTTTTGGTGGTTTCTTGTTCAGTCCATAGGCCTACATCATGTGGCAAACCGGTGAGCATGTGGCTCTATTAGTATAGGAGATACCTGAAAACATATTACACTTTTCATCATAGTGCTTTTACCAATGCATAAAATGCATGGAGAAGTCATTTCGGATGACTGGTCCTCAGTGTTGTGAGAACGATGACTGGTTAAAATTTTTGGTGGTTTCTTGTTCAGTCCATAGGGCTACATCATGTGGCAAACCGGTGAGCATGTGGCTCTATTAGTATAGGAGATACCTGAAAACATATCACACTTTCATCATAGTGCTTTTACCAATGCATAAAATGCATGGAGAAGTCATTTCGAATGACTGGTCCTCAGTGTTGTGAGAACGATGACTGGTTAAAATTTTTGGTGGTTTCTTGTTCAGTCCATAGGCCTACATCATGTGGCAAACCGGTGAGCATGTGGCTCTATTAGTATAGGAGATACCTGAAAACATATCACACTTTTCATCATAGTGCTTTTACCAATGCATAAAATGCATGGAGAAGTCATTTCGAATGACTGGTCCTCAGTGTTGTGAGAATGATGACTGGTTAAAATTTTTGGTGGTTTCTTGTTCAGTCCATAGGCCTACATCATGTGGCAAACCGGTGAGCATGTGGCTCTATTAGTATAGGAGATACCTGAAAACATATCACACTTTTCATCATAGTGCTTTTACCAATGCATAAAATGCATGGAGAAGTCATTTCGAATGACTGGTCCTCAGTGTTGTGAGAACGATGACTGGTTAAAATTTTTGGTGGTTTCTTGTTCAGTCCATAGGCATTTTATGCATTGGTAAAAGCACTATGATGAAAAGTGTGATATGTTTTCAGGTATCTCCTATACTAATAGAGCCACATGCTCACCGGTTTGCCACATGATGTAGGCCTATGGACTGAACAAGAAACCACCAAAAATTTTAACCAGTCATCGTTCTCACAACACTGAGGACCAGTCATTCGAAATGACTTCTCCATGCATTTTATGCATTGGTAAAAGCACTATGATGAAAAGTGTGATATGTTTTCAGGTATCTCCTATACTAATAGAGCCACATGCTCACCGGTTTGCCACATGATGTAGGCCTATGGACTGAACAAGAAACCACCAAAAATTTTAACCAGTCATCGTTCTCACAACACTGAGGACCAGTCATTCGAAATGACTTCTCCATGCATTTTATGCATTGGTAAAAGCACTATGATGAAAAGTGTGATATGTTTTCAGGTATCTCCTATACTAATAGAGCCACATGCTCACCGGTTTGCCACATGATGTAGGCCTATGGACTGAACAAGAAACCACCAAAAATTTTAACCAGTCATCGTTCTCACAACACTGAGGACCAGTCATTCGAAATGACTTCTCCATGCATTTTATGCATTGGTAAAAGCACTATGATGAAAAGTGTGATATGTTTTCAGGTATCTCCTATATTATTAGAGCCACATGCTCACCGGTTTGCCACATGATGTAGGCCTATGGACTGAACAAGAAACCACCAAAAATTTTAACCAGTCATCGTTCTCACAACACTGAGGACCAGTCATTCGAAATGACTTCTCCATGCATTTTATGCATTGGTAAAAGCACTATGATGAAAAGTGTGATATGTTTTCAGGTATCTCCTATACTAATAGAGCCACATGCTCACCGGTTTGCCACATGATGTGGGCCTATGGACTGAACAAGAAACCACCAAAAATTTTAACCAGTCATCGTTCTCACAACACTGAGGACCAGTCATTCGAAATGACTTCTCCATGCATTTTATGCATTGGTAAAAGCACTATGATGAAAAGTGTGATATGTTTTCAGGTATCTCCTATACTAATAGAGCCACATGCTCACTGGTTTGCCACATGATGTAGGCCTATGGACTGAACAAGAAACCACCAAAAATTTTAACCAGTCATCGTTCTCACAACACTGAGGACCAGTCATTCGAAATGACTTCTCCATGCATTTTATGCATTGGTAAAAGCACTATGATAAAAAGTGTGATATGTTTTCAGGTATCTCCTATACTAATAGAGCCACATGCTCACCGGTTTGTCACATGATGTAGGCCTATGGACTGAACAAGAAACCACCAAAAATTTTAACCAGTCATCGTTCTCACAACACTGAGGACCAGTCATTCGAAATGACTTCTCCATGCATTTTATGCATTGGTAAAAGCACTATGATGAAAAGTGTGATATGTTTTCAGGTATCTCCTATACTAATAGAGCCATATGCTCACCGGTTTGCCACATGATGTAGGCCTATGGACTGAACAAGAAACCACCAAAAATTTTAACCAGTCATCGTTCTCACAACACTGAGGACCAGTCATTCAAAATGACTTCTCCATGCATTTTATGCATTGGTAAAAGCACTATGATGAAAAGTGTGATATGTTTTCAGGTATCTCCTATACTAATAGAGCCACATGCTCACCGGTTTGCCACATGATGTAGGCCTATGGACTTAACAAGAAACCACCAAAAATTTTAACCAGTCATTGTTCTCACAACACTGAGGACCAGTCATTCGAAATGACTTCTCCATGCATTTTATGCATTGGTAAAAGCACTATGATGAAAAGTGTGATATGTTTTCAGGTATCTCCTATACTAATAGAGCCACATGCTCACCGGTTTGCCACATGATGTAGGCCTATGGACTGAACAAGAAACCACCAAAAATTTTAACCAGTCATCGTCCTCACAACACTGAGGACCAGTCATTCGAAATGACTTCTCCATGCATTTTATGCATTGGTAAAAGCACTATGATGAAAAGTGTGATATGTTTTCAGGTATCTCCTATACTAATAGAGCCACATGCTCACCGGTTTGCCACATGATGTAGGCCTATGGACTTAACAAGAAACCACCAAAAATTTTAACCAGTCATTGTTCTCACAACACTGAGGACCAGTCATTCGAAATGACTTCTCCATGCATTTTATGCATTGGTAAAAGCACTATGATGAAAAGTGTGATATGTTTTCAGGTATCTCCTATACTAATAGAGCCACATGCTCACCGGTTTGCCACATGATGTAGGCCTATGGACTGAACAAGAAACCACCAAAAATTTTAACCAGTCATCGTCCTCACAACACTGAGGACCAGTCATTCGAAATGACTTCTCCATGCATTTTATGCATTGGTAAAAGCACTATGATGAAAAGTGTGATATGTTTTCAGGTATCTCCTATACTAATAGAGCCACATGCTCACCGGTTTGCCACATGATGTAGGCCTATGGACTGAACAAGAAACCACCAAAAATTTTAACCAGTCATCGTTCTCACAACACTGAGGACCAGTCATTCGAAATGACTTCTCCATGCATTTTATGCATTGGTAAAAGCACTATGATGAAAAGTGTGATATGTTTTCAGGTATCTCCTATACTAATAGAGCCACATGCTCACCGGTTTGCCACATGATGTAGGCCTATGGACTGAACAAGAAACCACCAAAAATTTTAACCAGTCATCGTTCTCACAACACTGAGGACCAGTCATTCGAAATGACTTCTCCATGCATTTTATGCATTGGTAAAAGCACTATGATGAAAAGTGTGATATGTTTTCAGGTATCTCCTATACTAATAGAGCCACATGCTCACCGGTTTGCCACATGATGTAGGCCTATGGACTGAACAAGAAACCACCAAAAATTTTAACCAGTCATCGTCCTCACAACACTGAGGACCAGTCATTCGAAATGACTTCTCCATGCATTTTATGCATTAGTAAAAGCACTATGATGAAAAGTGTGATATGTTTTCAGGTATCTCCTATACTAATAGAGCCACATGCTCACCGGTTTGCCACATGATGTAGGCCTATGGACTGAACAAGAAACCACCTAAAATTTTAACCAGTCATCGTTCTCACAACACTGAGGACCAGTCATTCGAAATGACTTCTCCATGCATTTTATGCATTGGTAAAAGCACTATGATGAAAAGTGTGATATGTTTTCAGGTATCTCCTATACTAATAGAGCCACATGCTCACCGGTTTGCCACATGATGTAGGCCTATGGACTGAACAAGAAACCACCAAAAATTTTAACCAGTCATCGTTCTCACAACACTGAGGACCAGTCATTCGAAATGACTTCTCCATGCATTTTATGCATTGGTAAAAGTACTATGATGAAAAGTGTGATATGTTTTCAGGTATCTCCTATACTAATAGAGCCACATGCTCACCGGTTTGCCACATGATGTAGGCCTATGGACTGAACAAGAAACCACCAAAAATTTTAACCAGTCATCGTTCTCACAACACTGAGGACCAGTCATTCGAAATGACTTCTCCATGCATTTTATGCATTGGTAAGAGCACTATGATGAAAAGTGTGATATGTTTTCAGGTATCTCCTATACTAATAGAGCCACATGCTCACCGGTTTGCCACATGATGTAGGCCTATGGACTGAACAAGAAACCACCAAAAATTTTAACCAGTCATCGTCCTCACAACACTGAGGACCAGTCATTCGAAATGACTTCTCCATGCATTTTATGCATTAGTAAAAGCACTATGATGAAAAGTGTGATATGTTTTCAGGTATCTCCTATACTAATAGAGCCACATGCTCACCGGTTTGCCACATGATGTAGGCCTATGGACTGAACAAGAAACCACCTAAAATTTTAACCAGTCATCGTTCTCACAACACTGAGGACCAGTCATTCGAAATGACTTCTCCATGCATTTTATGCATTGGTAAAAGCACTATGATGAAAAGTGTGATATGTTTTCAGGTATCTCCTATACTAATAGAGCCACATGCTCACCGGTTTGCCACATGATGTAGGCCTATGGACTGAACAAGAAACCACCAAAAATTTTAACCAGTCATCGTTCTCACAACACTGAGGACCAGTCATTCGAAATGACTTCTCCATGCATTTTATGCATTGGTAAAAGCACTATGATGAAAAGTGTGATATGTTTTCAGGTATCTCCTATACTAATAGAGCCACATGCTCACCGGTTTGCCACATGATGTAGGCCTATGGACTGAACAAGAAACCACCAAAAATTTTAACCAGTCATCGTTCTCACAACACTGAGGACCAGTCATTCGAAATGACTTCTCCATGCATTTTATGCATTGGTAAAAGCACTATGATGAAAAGTGTAATATGTTTTCAGGTATCTCCTATACTAATAGAGCCACATGCTCACCGGTTTGCCACATGATGTAGGCCTATGGACTGAACAAGAAACCACCAAAAATTTTAACCAGTCATCGTTCTCACAACACTGAGGACCAGTCATCCGAAATGACTTCTCCATGCATTTTATGCATTGGTAAAAGCACTATGATGAAAAGTGTGATATGTTTTCAAGTATCTCCTATACTAATAGAGCCACATGCTCACCGGTTTGCCACATGATGTAGGCCTATGGACTGAACAAGAAACCACCAAAAATTTTAACCAGTCATCGTTCTCACAACACTGAGGACCAGTCATTCGAAATGACTTCTCCATGCATTTTATGCATTGGTAAAAGCACTATGATGAAAAGTGTGATATGTTTTCAGGTATCTCCTATACTAATAGAGCCACATGCTCACCGGTTTGCCACATGCTGTAGGCCTATGGACTGAACAAGAAACCACCAAAAATTTTAACCAGTCATCGTTCTCACAACACTGAGGACCAGTCATTCGAAATGACTTCTCCATGCATTTTATGCATTGGTAAAAGCACTATGATGAAAAGTGTGATATGTTTTCAGGTATCTCCTATACTAATAGAGCCACATGCTCACCGGTTTGCCACATGATGTAGGCCTATGGACTGAACAAGAAACCACCAAAAATTTTAACCAGTCATCGTTCTCACAACACTGAGGACCAGTCATTCGAAATGACTTCTCCATGCATTTTATGCATTGGTAAAAGCACTATGATGAAAAGTGTGATATGTTTTCAGGTATCTCCTATACTAATAGAGCCACATGCTCACCGGTTTGCCACATGATGTAGGCCTATGGACTGAACAAGAAACCACCAAAAATTTTAACCAGTCATCGTTCTCACAACACTGAGGACCAGTCATTCGAAATGACTTCTCCATGCATTTTATGCATTGGTAAAAGCACTATGATGAAAAGTGTAATATGTTTTCAGGTATCTCCTATACTAATAGAGCCACATGCTCACCGGTTTGCCACATGATGTAGGCCTATGGACTGAACAAGAAACCACCAAAAATTTTAACCAGTCATCGTTCTCACAACACTGAGGACCAGTCATCCGAAATGACTTCTCCATGCATTTTATGCATTGGTAAAAGCACTATGATGAAAAGTGTGATATGTTTTCAAGTATCTCCTATACTAATAGAGCCACATGCTCACCGGTTTGCCACATGATGTAGGCCTATGGACTGAACAAGAAACCACCAAAAATTTTAACCAGTCATCGTTCTCACAACACTGAGGACCAGTCATTCGAAATGACTTCTCCATGCATTTTATGCATTGGTAAAAGCACTATGATGAAAAGTGTGATATGTTTTCAGGTATCTCCTATACTAATAGAGCCACATGCTCACCGGTTTGCCACATGCTGTAGGCCTATGGACTGAACAAGAAACCACCAAAAATTTTAACCAGTCATCGTTCTCACAACACTGAGGACCAGTCATTCGAAATGACTTCTCCATGCATTTTATGCATTGGTAAAAGCACTATGATGAAAAGTGTGATATGTTTTCAGGTATCTCCTATACTAATAGAGCCACATGCTCACCGGTTTGCCACATGATGTAGGCCTATGGACTGAACAAGAAACCACCAAAAATTTTAACCAGTCATCGTTCTCACAACACTGAGGACCAGTCATTCGAAATGACCTCTCCATGCATTTTATGCATTGGTAAAAGCACTATGATGAAAAGTGTGATATGTTTTCAGGTATCTCCTATACTAATAGAGCCACATGCTCACCGGTTTGCCACATGATGTAGGCCTATGGACTGAACAAGAAACCACCAAAAATTTTAACCAGTCATCGTTCTCACAACACTGAGGACCAGTCATTCGAAATGACCTCTCCATGCATTTTATGCATTGGTAAAAGCACTATGATGAAAAGTGTGATATGTTTTCAGGTATTTCCTATACTAATAGAGCCACATGCTCACCGGTTTGCCACATGATGTAGGCCTATGGACTGAACAAGAAACCACCAAAAATTTTAACCAGTCATCGTTCTCACAACACTGAGGACCAGTCATTCGAAATGACTTCTCCATGCATTTTATGCATTGGTAAAAGCACTATGATGAAAAGTGTGATATGTTTTCAGGTATCTCCTATACTAATAGAGCCACATGCTCACCGGTTTGCCACATGATGTAGGCCTATGGACTGAACAAGAAACCACCAAAAATTTTAACCAGTCATCGTTCTCACAACACTGAGGACCAGTCATTCGAAATGACTTCTCCATGCATTTTATGCATTGGTAAAAGCACTATGATGAAAAGTGTGATATGTTTTCAGGTATCTCCTATACTAATAGAGCCACATGCTCACCGGTTTGCCACATGATGTAGGCCTATGGACTGAACAAGAAACCACCAAAAATTTTAACCAGTCATCGTTCTTACAACACTGAGGACCAGTCATTCAAAATGACTTCTCCATGCATTTTATGCATTGGTAAAAGCACTATGATGAAAAGTGTGATATGTTTTCAGGTATCTCCTATACTAATAGAGCCACATGCTCACTGGTTTGCCACATGATGTAGTCCTATGGACTGAACAAGAAACCACCAAAAATTTTAACCAGTCATCGTTCTCACAACACTGAGGACCAGTCATTCGAAATGACTTCTCCATGCATTTTATGCATTGGTAAAAGCACTATGATGAAAAGTGTGATATGTTTTCAGGTATCTCCTATACTAATAGAGCCACATGCTCACCGGTTTGCCACATGATGTAGGCCTATGGACTGAACAAGAAACCACCAAAAATTTTAACCAGTCATCGTTCTCACAACACTGAGGACCAGTCATTCGAAATGACTTCTCCATGCATTTTATGCATTGGTAAAAGCACTATGATGAAAAGTGTGATATGTTTTCAGGTATCTCCTATACTAATAGAGCCACATGCTCACCGGTTTGCCACATGATGTAGGCCTATGGACTGAACAAGAAACCACCAAAAATTTTAACCAGTCATCGTTCTCACAACACTGAGGACCAGTCATTCGAAATGACTTCTCCATGCATTTTATGCATTGGTAAAAGCACTATGATGAAAAGTGTGATATGTTTTCAGGTATCTCCTATACTAATAGAGCCACATGCTCACCGGTTTGCCACATGATGTAGGCCTATGGACTGAACAAGAAACCACCAAAAATTTTAACCAGTCATCGTTCTCACAACACTGAGGACCAGTCATTCGAAATGACTTCTCCATGCATTTTATGCATTGGTAAAAGCACTATGATTAAAAGTGTGATATGTTTTCAGGTATCTCCTATACTAATAGAGCCACATGCTCACCGGTTTGCCACATGATGTAGGCCTATGGACTGAACAAGAAACCACCAAAAATTTTAACCAGTCATCGTTCTCACAACACTGAGGACCAGTCATTCGAAATGACTTCTCCATGCATTTTATGCATTGGTAAAAGCACTATGATGAAAAGTGTGATATGTTTTCAGGTATCTCCTATACTAATAGAGCCACATGCTCACCGGTTTGCCACATGATGTAGGCCTATGGACTGAACAAGAAACCACCAAAAATTTTAACCAGTCATCGTTCTCACAACACTGAGGACCAGTCATTCGAAATGACTTCTCCATGCATTTTATGCATTGGTAAAAGCACTATGATGAAAAGTGTGATATGTTTTCAGGTATCTCCTATACTAATAGAGCCACATGCTCACCGGTTTGCCACATGATGTAGGCCTATGGACTGAACAAGAAACCACCAAAAATTTTAACCAGTCATCGTTCTCACAACACTGAGGACCAGTCATTCGAAATGACTTCTCCATGCATTTTATGCATTGGTAAAAGCACTATGATGAAAAGTGTGATATGTTTTCAGGTATCTCCTATACTAATAGAGCCACATGCTCACCGGTTTGCCACATGATGTAGGCCTATGGACTGAACAAGAAACCACCAAAAATTTTAACCAGTCATCGTTCTTACAACACTGAGGACCAGTCATTCAAAATGACTTCTCCATGCATTTTATGCATTGGTAAAAGCACTATGATGAAAAGTGTGATATGTTTTCAGGTATCTCCTATACAAATAGAGCCACATGCTCACTGGTTTGCCACATGATGTAGTCCTATAGACTGAACAAGAAACCACCAAAAATTTTAACCAGTCATCGTTCTCACAACACTGAGGACCAGTCATTCGAAATGACTTCTCCATGCATTTTATGCATTGGTAAAAGCACTATGATGAAAAGTGTGATATGTTTTCAGGTATCTCCTATACTAATAGAGCCACATGCTCACCGGTTTGCCACATGATGTAGGCCTATGGACTGAACAAGAAACCACCAAAAATTTTAACCAGTCATCGTTCTCACAACACTGAGGACCAGTCATTCGAAATGACTTCTCCATGCATTTTATGCATTGGTAAAAGCACTATGATGAAAAGTGTGATATGTTTTCAGGTATCTCCTATACTAATAGAGCCACATGCTCACCGGTTTGCCACATGATGTAGGCCTATGGACTGAACAAGAAACCACCAAAAATTTTAACCAGTCATCGTTCTTACAACACTGAGGACCAGTCATTCAAAATGACTTCTCCATGCATTTTATGCATTGGTAAAAGCACTATGATGAAAAGTGTGATATGTTTTCAGGTATCTCCTATACAAATAGAGCCACATGCTCACTGGTTTGCCACATGATGTAGTCCTATAGACTGAACAAGAAACCACCAAAAATTTTAACCAGTCATCGTTCTCACAACACTGAGGACCAGTCATTCGAAATGACTTCTCCATGCATTTTATGCATTGGTAAAAGCACTATGATGAAAAGTGTGATATGTTTTCAGGTATCTCCTATACTAATAGAGCCACATGCTCACCGGTTTGCCACATGATGTAGGCCTATGGACTGAACAAGAAACCACCAAAAATTTTAACCAGTCATCGTTCTCACAACACTGAGGACCAGTCATTCGAAATGACTTCTCCATGCATTTTATGCATTGGTAAAAGCACTATGATGAAAAGTGTGATATGTTTTCAGGTATCTCCTATACTAATAGAGCCACATGCTCACCGGTTTGCCACATGATGTAGGCCTATGGACTGAACAAGAAACCACCAAAAATTTTAACCAGTCATCGTTCTCACAACACTGAGGACCAGTCATTCGAAATGACTTCTCCATGCATTTTATGCATTGGTAAAAGCACTATGATGAAAAGTGTGATATGTTTTCAGGTATCTCCTATACTAATAGAGCCACATGCTCACCGGTTTGCCACATGATGTAGGCCTATGGACTGAACAAGAAACCACCAAAAATTTTAACCAGTCATCGTTCTCACAACACTGAGGACCAGTCATTCGAAATGACTTCTCCATGCATTTTATGCATTGGTAAAAGCACTATGATGAAAAGTGTGATATGTTTTCAGGTATCTCCTATACTAATAGAGCCACATGCTCACCGGTTTGCCACATGATGTAGGCCTATGGACTGAACAAGAAACCACCAAAAATTTTAACCAGTCATCGTTCTCACAACACTGAGGACCAGTCATTCGAAATGACTTCTCCATGCATTTTATGCATTGGTAAAAGCACTATGATGAAAAGTGTGATATGTTTTCAGGTATCTCCTATACTAATAGAGCCACATGCTCACCGGTTTGCCACATGATGTAGGCCTATGGACTGAACAAGAAACCACCAAAAATTTTTTTTTTTTTCCAAATAATCTTTATTGGATTTTAACAATTAACTGGGCAGGAATGGAAGGGGGAAAAGCGGGGATGCGGGGAGAGGGAAAAGGGGGGGTGGAGGGAGGCTGGAAGGAGGGGCGGGGAGAACATGGGAAGAAAAAGGGGAGAGAAGACACTTGAAGTAAGCAACAACAGGTAACCATATTTGTCAAATGATAAAACAGCATTTGGAAGGTGAATAATTATAATTATAATACATTTGCTCATGAAAGAGGGGTGGACTCACTGAACAATCTTGAATTACAGACACGTTAAACCAAAGTCCGGTACGCTTTGTGCTAATTTCAACTGGAAATTGTTACGGGAAAACTTCTTCCCAACGAGCCCATTTTTTTGAGCATTTTTTGAGGCTGTCGTTATTTAGGGCGAATTTTTGCTCGTATGCTCTATGAAGGTCAATACGGTCTTTGATCTCTTGGAATGATGGAGGATTAGGCTTTTTCCAGTTGTATGCGATGGCATTTTTGAAACCACCAAAAATTTTAACCAGTCATCGTTCTCACAACTCTGAGGACCAGTCATTCGAAATGACTTCTCCATGCATTTTATGCATTGGTAAAAGCACTATGATGAAAAGTGTAATATGTTTTCAGGTATCTCCTATACTAATAGAGCCACATGCTCACCGGTTTGCCACATGATGTAGGCCTATGGACTGAACAAGAAACCACCAAAAATTTTAACCAGTCATCGTTCTCACAACACTGAGGACCAGTCATCCGAAATGACTTCTCCATGCATTTTATGCATTGGTAAAAGCACTATGATGAAAAGTGTGATATGTTTTCAGGTATCTCCTATACTAATAGAGCCACATGCTCACCGGTTTGCCACATGATGTAGGCCTATGGACTGAACAAGAAACCACCAAAAATTTTAACCAGTCATCGTTCTCACAACACTGAGGACCAGTCATTCGAAATGACTTCTCCATGCATTTTATGCATTGGTAAAAGCACTATGATGAAAAGTGTGATATGTTTTCAGGTATCTCCTATACTAATAGAGCCACATGCTCACCGGTTTGCCACATGATGTAGGCCTATGGACTGAACAAGAAACCACCAAAAATTTTAACCAGTCATCGTTCTCACAACACTGAGGACCAGTCATTCGAAATGACTTCTCCATGCATTTTATGCATTGGTAAAAGTACTATGATGAAAAGTGTGATATGTTTTCAGGTATCTCCTATACTAATAGAGCCACATGCTCACCGGTTTGCCACATGATGTAGGCCTATGGACTGAACAAGAAACCACCAAAAATTTTAACCAGTCATCGTTCTCACAACACTGAGGACCAGTCATTCGAAATGACTTCTCCATGCATTTTATGCATTGGTAAAAGCACTATGATGAAAAGTGTGATATGTTTTCAGGTATCTCCTATACTAATAGAGCCACATGCTCACCGGTTTGCCACATGATGTAGGCCTATGGACTGAACAAGAAACCACCAAAAATTTTAACCAGTCATCGTCCTCACAACACTGAGGACCAGTCATTCGAAATGACTTCTCCATGCATTTTATGCATTAGTAAAAGCACTATGATGAAAAGTGTGATATGTTTTCAGGTATCTCCTATACTAATAGAGCCACATGCTCACCGGTTTGCCACATGATGTAGGCCTATGGACTGAACAAGAAACCACCAAAAATTTTAACCAGTCATCGTTCTCACAACACTGAGGACCAGTCATTCGAAATGACTTCTCCATGCATTTTATGCATTGGTAAAAGCACTATGATGAAAAGTGTGATATGTTTTCAGGTATCTCCTATACTAATAGAGCCACATGCTCACCGGTTTGCCACATGATGTAGGCCTATGGACTGAACAAGAAACCACCAAAAATTTTAACCAGTCATCGTTCTCACAACACTGAGGACCAGTCATTCGAAATGACTTCTCCATGCATTTTATGCATTGGTAAAAGCACTATGATGAAAAGTGTGATATGTTTTCAGGTATCTCCTATACTAATAGAGCCACATGCTCACCGGTTTGCCACATGATGTAGGCCTATGGACTGAACAAGAAACCACCAAAAATTTTAACCAGTCATCGTTCTCACAACACTGAGGACCAGTCATTCGAAATGACTTCTCCATGCATTTTATGCATTGGTAAAAGCACTATGATGAAAAGTGTAATATGTTTTCAGGTATCTCCTATACTAATAGAGCCACATGCTCACCGGTTTGCCACATGATGTAGGCCTATGGACTGAACAAGAAACCACCAAAAATTTTAACCAGTCATCGTTCTCACAACACTGAGGACCAGTCATCCGAAATGACTTCTCCATGCATTTTATGCATTGGTAAAAGCACTATGATGAAAAGTGTGATATGTTTTCAAGTATCTCCTATACTAATAGAGCCACATGCTCACCGGTTTGCCACATGATGTAGGCCTATGGACTGAACAAGAAACCACCAAAAATTTTAACCAGTCATCGTTCTCACAACACTGAGGACCAGTCATTCGAAATGACTTCTCCATGCATTTTATGCATTGGTAAAAGCACTATGATGAAAAGTGTGATATGTTTTCAGGTATCTCCTATACTAATAGAGCCACATGCTCACCGGTTTGCCACATGCTGTAGGCCTATGGACTGAACAAGAAACCACCAAAAATTTTAACCAGTCATCGTTCTCACAACACTGAGGACCAGTCATTCGAAATGACTTCTCCATGCATTTTATGCATTGGTAAAAGCACTATGATGAAAAGTGTGATATGTTTTCAGGTATCTCCTATACTAATAGAGCCACATACTCACCGGTTTGCCACATGATGTAGGCCTATGGACTGAACAAGAAACCACCAAAAATTTTAACCAGTCATCGTTCTCACAACACTGAGGACCAGTCATTCGAAATGACCTCTCCATGCATTTTATGCATTGGTAAAAGCACTATGATGAAAAGTGTGATATGTTTTCAGGTATCTCCTATACTAATAGAGCCACATGCTCACCGGTTTGCCACATGATGTAGGCCTATGGACTGAACAAGAAACCACCAAAAATTTTAACCAGTCATCGTTCTCACAACACTGAGGACCAGTCATTCGAAATGACCTCTCCATGCATTTTATGCATTGGTAAAAGCACTATGATGAAAAGTGTGATATGTTTTCAGGTATTTCCTATACTAATAGAGCCACATGCTCACCGGTTTGCCACATGATGTAGGCCTATGGACTGAACAAGAAACCACCAAAAATTTTAACCAGTCATCGTTCTCACAACACTGAGGACCAGTCATTCGAAATGACTTCTCCATGCATTTTATGCATTGGTAAAAGCACTATGATGAAAAGTGTGATATGTTTTCAGGTATCTCCTATACTAATAGAGCCACATGCTCACCGGTTTGCCACATGATGTAGGCCTATGGACTGAACAAGAAACCACCAAAAATTTTAACCAGTCATCGTTCTCACAACACTGAGGACCAGTCATTCGAAATGACTTCTCCATGCATTTTATGCATTGGTAAAAGCACTATGATGAAAAGTGTGATATGTTTTCAGGTATCTCCTATACTAATAGAGCCACATGCTCACCGGTTTGCCACATGATGTAGGCCTATGGACTGAACAAGAAACCACCAAAAATTTTAACCAGTCATCGTTCTCACAACACTGAGGACCAGTCATTCGAAATGACTTCTCCATGCATTTTATGCATTGGTAAAAGCACTATGATGAAAAGTGTGATATGTTTTCAGGTATCTCCTATACTAATAGAGCCACATGCTCACCGGTTTGCCACATGATGTAGGCCTATGGACTGAACAAGAAACCACCAAAAATTTTAACCAGTCATCGTTCTTACAACACTGAGGACCAGTCATTCAAAATGACTTCTCCATGCATTTTATGCATTGGTAAAAGCACTATGATGAAAAGTGTGATATGTTTTCAGGTATCTCCTATACTAATAGAGCCACATGCTCACTGGTTTGCCACATGATGTAGTCCTATGGACTGAACAAGAAACCACCAAAAATTTTAACCAGTCATCGTTCTCACAACACTGAGGACCAGTCATTCGAAATGACTTCTCCATGCATTTTATGCATTGGTAAAAGCACTATGATGAAAAGTGTGATATGTTTTCAGGTATCTCCTATACTAATAGAGCCACATGCTCACCGGTTTGCCACATGATGTAGGCCTATGGACTGAACAAGAAACCACCAAAAATTTTAACCAGTCATCGTTCTCACAACACTGAGGACCAGTCATTCGAAATGACTTCTCCATGCATTTTATGCATTGGTAAAAGCACTATGATGAAAAGTGTGATATGTTTTCAGGTATCTCCTATACTAATAGAGCCACATGCTCACCGGTTTGCCACATGATGTAGGCCTATGGACTGAACAAGAAACCACCAAAAATTTTAACCAGTCATCGTTCTCACAACACTGAGGACCAGTCATTCGAAATGACTTCTCCATGCATTTTATGCATTGGTAAAAGCACTATGATGAAAAGTGTGATATGTTTTCAGGTATCTCCTATACTAATAGAGCCACATGCTCACCGGTTTGCCACATGATGTAGGCCTATGGACTGAACAAGAAACCACCAAAAATTTTAACCAGTCATCGTTCTCACAACACTGAGGACCAGTCATTCGAAATGACTTCTCCATGCATTTTATGCATTGGTAAAAGTACTATGATGAAAAGTGTGATATGTTTTCAGGTATCTCCTATACTAATAGAGCCACATGCTCACCGGTTTGCCACATGATGTAGGCCTATGGACTGAACAAGAAACCACCAAAAATTTTAACCAGTCATCGTTCTCACAACACTGAGGACCAGTCATTCGAAATGACTTCTCCATGCATTTTATGCATTGGTAAAAGCACTATGATGAAAAGTGTGATATGTTTTCAGGTATCTCCTATACTAATAGAGCCACATGCTCACCGGTTTGCCACATGATGTAGGCCTATGGACTGAACAAGAAACCACCAAAAATTTTAACCAGTCATCGTTCTCACAACACTGAGGACCAGTCATTCGAAATGACTTCTCCATGCATTTTATGCATTGGTAAAAGTACTATGATTAAAAGTGTGATATGTTTTCAGGTATCTCCTATACTAATAGAGCCACATGCTCACCGGTTTGCCACATGATGTAGGCCTATGGACTGAACAAGAAACCACCAAAAATTTTAACCAGTCATCGTTCTCACAACACTGAGGACCAGTCATTCGAAATGACTTCTCCATGCATTTTATGCATTGGTAAAAGCACTATGATGAAAAGTGTGATATGTTTTCAGGTATCTCCTATACTAATAGAGCCACATGCTCACCGATTTGCCACATGATGTAGGCCTATGGACTGAACAAGAAACCACCAAAAATTTTAACCAGTCATCGTCCTCACAACACTGAGGACCAGTCATTCGAAATGACTTCTCTATGCATTTTATGCATTGGTAAAAGCACTATGATGAAAAGTGTGATATGTTTTCAGGTATCTCCTATACTAATAGAGCCACATGCTCACCGGTTTGCCACATGATGTAGGCCTATGGACTGAACAAGAAACCACCAAAAATTTTAACCAGTCATCGTTCTCACAACACTGAGGACCAGTCATTCGAAATGACTTCTCCATGCATTTTATGCATTGGTAAAAGCACTATGATGAAAAGTGTGATATGTTTTCAGGTATCTCCTATACTAATAGAGCCACATGCTCACCGGTTTGCCACATGATGTAGGCCTATGGACTGAACAAGAAACCACCAAAAATTTTAACCAGTCATCGTTCTCACAACACTGAGGACCAGTCATTCGAAATGACTTCTCCATGCATTTTATGCATTGGTAAAAGCACTATGATGAAAAGTGTGATATGTTTTCAGGTATCTCCTATACTAATAGAGCCACATGCTCACCGGTTTGCCACATGATGTAGGCCTATGGACTGAACAAGAAACCACCAAAAATTTTAACCAGTCATCGTTCTCACAACACTGAGGACCAGTCATTCGAAATGACTTCTCCATGCATTTTATGCATTGGTAAAAGCACTATGATGAAAAGTGTGATATGTTTTCAGGTATCTCCTATACTAATAGAGCCACATGCTCACCGGTTTGCCACATGATGTAGGCCTATGGACTGAACAAGAAACCACCAAAAATTTTAACCAGTCATCGTTCTCACAACACTGAGGACCAGTCATTCGAAATGACTTCTCCATGCATTTTATGCATTGGTAAAAGCACTATGATGAAAAGTGTGATATGTTTTCAGGTATCTCCTATACTAATAGAGCCACATGCTCACCGGTTTGCCACATGATGTAGGCCTATGGACTGAACAAGAAACCACCAAAAATTTTAACCAGTCATCGTTCTCACAACACTGAGGACCAGTCATTCGAAATGACTTCTCCATGCATTTTATGCATTGGTAAAAGTACTATGATGAAAAGTGTGATATGTTTTCAGGTATCTCCTATACTAATAGAGCCACATGCTCACCGGTTTGCCACATGATGTAGGCCTATGGACTGAACAAGAAACCACCAAAAATTTTAACCAGTCATCGTTCTCACAACACTGAGGACCAGTCATTCGAAATGACTTCTCCATGCATTTTATGCATTGGTAAAAGCACTATGATGAAAAGTGTGATATGTTTTCAGGTATCTCCTATACTAATAGAGCCACATGCTCACCGGTTTGCCACATGATGTAGGCCTATGGACTGAACAAGAAACCACCAAAAATTTTAACCAGTCATCGTTCTCACAACACTGAGGACCAGTCATTCGAAATGACTTCTCCATGCATTTTATGCATTGGTGAAAGTACTATGATTAAAAGTGTGATATGTTTTCAGGTATCTCCTATACTAATAGAGCCACATGCTCACCGGTTTGCCACATGATGTAGGCCTATGGACTGAACAAGAAACCACCAAAAATTTTAACCAGTCATCGTTCTCACAACACTGAGGACCAGTCATTCGAAATGACTTCTCCATGCATTTTATGCATTGGTAAAAGCACTATGATGAAAAGTGTGATATGTTTTCAGGTATCTCCTATACTAATAGAGCCACATGCTCACCGATTTGCCACATGATGTAGGCCTATGGACTGAACAAGAAACCACCAAAAATTTTAACCAGTCATCGTCCTCACAACACTGAGGACCAGTCATTCGAAATGACTTCTCTATGCATTTTATGCATTGGTAAAAGCACTATGATGAAAAGTGTGATATGTTTTCAGGTATCTCCTATACTAATAGAGCCACATGCTCACCGGTTTGCCACATGATGTAGGCCTATGGACTGAACAAGAAACCACCAAAAATTTTAACCAGTCATCGTTCTCACAACACTGAGGACCAGTCATTCGAAATGACTTCTCCATGCATTTTATGCATTGGTAAAAGCACTATGATGAAAAGTGTGATATGTTTTCAGGTATCTCCTATACTAATAGAGCCACATGCTCACCGGTTTGCCACATGATGTAGGCCTATGGACTGAACAAGAAACCACCAAAAATTTTAACCAGTCATCGTTCTCACAACACTGAGGACCAGTCATTCGAAATGACTTCTCCATGCATTTTATGCATTGGTAAAAGCACTATGATGAAAAGTGTGATATGTTTTCAGGTATCTCCTATACTAATAGAGCCACATGCTCACCGGTTTGCCACATGATGTAGGCCTATGGACTGAACAAGAAACCACCAAAAATTTTAACCAGTCATCGTTCTCACAACACTGAGGACCAGTCATTCGAAATGACTTCTCCATGCATTTTATGCATTGGTAAAAGCACTATGATGAAAAGTGTGATATGTTTTCAGGTATCTCCTATACTAATAGAGCCACATGCTCACCGGTTTGCCACATGATGTAGGCCTATGGACTGAACAAGAAACCACCAAAAATTTTAACCAGTCATCGTTCTCACAACACTGAGGACCAGTCATTCGAAATGACTTCTCCATGCATTTTATGCATTGGTAAAAGCACTATGATGAAAAGTGTGATATGTTTTCAGGTATCTCCTATACTAATAGAGCCACATGCTCACCGGTTTGCCACATGATGTAGGCCTATGGACTGAACAAGAAACCACCAAAAATTTTAACCAGTCATCGTTCTCACAACACTGAGGACCAGTCATTCGAAATGACTTCTCCATGCATTTTATGCATTGGTAAAAGCACTATGATGAAAAGTGTGATATGTTTTCAGGTATCTCCTATACTAATAGAGCCACATGCTCACCGGTTTGCCACATGATGTAGGCCTATGGACTGAACAAGAAACCACCAAAAATTTTAACCAGTCATCGTTCTTACAACACTGAGGACCAGTCATTCAAAATGACTTCTCCATGCATTTTATGCATTGGTAAAAGCACTATGATGAAAAGTGTGATATGTTTTCAGGTATCTCCTATACTAATAGAGCCACATGCTCACTGGTTTGCCACATGATGTAGTCCTATGGACTGAACAAGAAACCACCAAAAATTTTAACCAGTCATCGTTCTCACAACACTGAGGACCAGTCATTCGAAATGACTTCTCCATGCATTTTATGCATTGGTAAAAGCACTATGATGAAAAGTGTGATATGTTTTCAGGTATCTCCTATACTAATAGAGCCACATGCTCACCGGTTTGCCACATGATGTAGGCCTATGGACTGAACAAGAAACCACCAAAAATTTTAACCAGTCATCGTTCTCACAACACTGAGGACCAGTCATTCGAAATGACTTCTCCATGCATTTTATGCATTGGTAAAAGCACTATGATGAAAAGTGTGATATGTTTTCAGGTATCTCCTATACTAATAGAGCCACATGCTCACCGGTTTGCCACATGATGTAGGCCTATGGACTGAACAAGAAACCACCAAAAATTTTAACCAGTCATCGTTCTCACAACACTGAGGACCAGTCATTCGAAATGACTTCTCCATGCATTTTATGCATTGGTAAAAGCACTATGATGAAAAGTGTGATATGTTTTCAGGTATCTCCTATACTAATAGAGCCACATGCTCACCGGTTTGCCACATGATGTAGGCCTATGGACTGAACAAGAAACCACCAAAAATTTTAACCAGTCATCGTTCTCACAACACTGAGGACCAGTCATTCGAAGTGACTTCTCCATGCATTTTATGCATTGGTAAAAGTACTATGATGAAAAGTGTGATATGTTTTCAGGTATCTCCTATACTAATAGAGCCACATGCTCACCGGTTTGCCACATGATGTAGGCCTATGGACTGAACAAGAAACCACCAAAAATTTTAACCAGTCATCGTTCTCACAACACTGAGGACCAGTCATTCGAAATGACTTCTCCATGCATTTTATGCATTGGTAAAAGCACTATGATGAAAAGTGTGATATGTTTTCAGGTATCTCCTATACTAATAGAGCCACATGCTCACCGGTTTGCCACATGATGTAGGCCTATGGACTGAACAAGAAACCACCAAAAATTTTAACCAGTCATCGTTCTCACAACACTGAGGACCAGTCATTCGAAATGACTTCTCCATGCATTTTATGCATTGGTAAAAGTACTATGATGAAAAGTGTGATATGTTTTCAGGTATCTCCTATACTAATAGAGCCACATGCTCACCGGTTTGCCACATG
>NW_027194864.1:75677-104138 GCF_032444005.1 Ranitomeya imitator
GATTCTCCATGCATTTTATGCATTGGTAAAAGCACTATGATGAAAAGTGTGATATGTTTTCAGGTATCTCCTATACTAATAGAGCCACATGCTCACCGGTTTGCCACATGATGTAGGCCTATGGACTGAACAAGAAACCACCAAAAATTTTAACCAGTCATCGTCCTCACAACACTGAGGACCAGTCATTCGAAATGACTTCTCCATGCATTTTATGCATTGGTAAAAGCACTATGATGAAAAGTGTGATATGTTTTCAGGTATCTCCTATACTAATAGAGCCACATGCTCACCGGTTTGCCACATGATGTAGGCCTATGGACTGAACAAGAAACCACCAAAAATTTTAACCAGTCATCGTTCTCACAACACTGAGGACCAGTCATTCGAAATGACTTCTCCATGCATTTTATGCATTGGTAAAAGCACTATGATGAAAAGTGTGATATGTTTTCAGGTATCTCCTATACTAATAGAGCCACATGCTCACCGGTTTGCCACATGATGTAGGCCTATGGACTGAACAAGAAACCACCAAAAATTTTAACCAGTCATCGTTCTCACAACACTGAGGACCAGTCATTCGAAATGACTTCTCCATGCATTTTATGCATTGGTAAAAGCACTATGATGAAAAGTGTGATATGTTTTCAGGTATCTCCTATACTAATAGAGCCACATGCTCACCGGTTTGCCACATGATGTAGGCCTATGGACTGAACAAGAAACCACCAAAAATTTTAACCAGTCATCGTTCTCACAACACTGAGGACCAGTCATTCGAAATGACTTCTCCATGCATTTTATGCATTGGTAAAAGCACTATGATGAAAAGTGTAATATGTTTTCAGGTATCTCCTATACTAATAGAGCCACACGCTCACCGATTTGCCACATGATGTAGGCCTATGGACTGAACAAGAAACCACCAAAAATTTTAACCAGTCATCGTTCTCACAACACTGAGGACCAGTCATCCGAAATGACTTCTCCATGCATTTTATGCATTGGTAAAAGCACTATGATGAAAAGTGTGATATGTTTTCAAGTATCTCCTATACTAATAGAGCCACATGCTCACCGGTTTGCCACATGATGTAGGCCTATGGACTGAACAAGAAACCACCAAAAATTTTAACCAGTCATCGTTCTCACAACACTGAGGACCAGTCATTCGAAATGACTTCTCCATGCATTTTATGCATTGGTAAAAGCACTATGATGAAAAGTGTGATATGTTTTCAGGTATCTCCTATACTAATAGAGCCACATGCTCACCGGTTTGCCACATGCTGTAGGCCTATGGACTGAACAAGAAACCACCAAAAATTTTAACCAGTCATCGTTCTCACAACACTGAGGACCAGTCATTCGAAATGACTTCTCCATGCATTTTATGCATTGGTAAAAGCACTATGATGAAAAGTGTGATATGTTTTCAGGTATCTCCTATACTAATAGAGCCACATGCTCACCGGTTTGCCACATGATGTAGGCCTATGGACTGAACAAGAAACCACCAAAAATTTTAACCAGTCATCGTTCTCACAACACTGAGGACCAGTCATTCGAAATGACCTCTCCATGCATTTTATGCATTGGTAAAAGCACTATGATGAAAAGTGTGATATGTTTTCAGGTATCTCCTATACTAATAGAGCCACATGCTCACCGGTTTGCCACATGATGTAGGCCTATGGACTGAACAAGAAACCACCAAAAATTTTAACCAGTCATCGTTCTCACAACACTGAGGACCAGTCATTCGAAATGACCTCTCCATGCATTTTATGCATTGGTAAAAGCACTATGATGAAAAGTGTGATATGTTTTCAGGTATTTCCTATACTAATAGAGCCACATGCTCACCGGTTTGCCACATGATGTAGGCCTATGGACTGAACAAGAAACCACCAAAAATTTTAACCAGTCATCGTTCTCACAACACTAAGGACCAGTCATTCGAAATGACTTCTCCATGCATTTTATGCATTGGTAAAAGCACTATGATGAAAAGTGTGATATGTTTTCAGGTATCTCCTATACTAATAGAGCCACATGCTCACCGGTTTGCCACATGATGTAGGCCTATGGACTGAACAAGAAACCACCAAAAATTTTAACCAGTCATCGTTCTCACAACACTGAGGACCAGTCATTCGAAATGACTTCTCCATGCATTTTATGCATTGGTAAAAGCACTATGATGAAAAGTGTGATATGTTTTCAGGTATCTCCTATACTAATAGAGCCACATGCTCACCGGTTTGCCACATGATGTAGGCCTATGGACTGAACAAGAAACCACCAAAAATTTTAACCAGTCATCGTTCTCACAACACTGAGGACCAGTCATTCGAAATGACTTCTCCATGCATTTTATGCATTGGTAAAAGCACTATGATGAAAAGTGTGATATGTTTTCAGGTATCTCCTATACTAATAGAGCCACATGCTCACCGGTTTGCCACATGATGTAGGCCTATGGACTGAACAAGAAACCACCAAAAATTTTAACCAGTCATCGTTCTCACAACACTGAGGACCAGTCATTCGAAATGACTTCTCCATGCATTTTATGCATTGGTAAAAGCACTATGATGAAAAGTGTGATATGTTTTCAGGTATCTCCAATACTAATAGAGCCACATGCTCACCGGTTTGCCACATGATGTAGGCCTATGGACTGAACAAGAAACCACCAAAAATTTTAACCAGTCATCGTCCTCACAACACTGAGGACCAGTCATTCGAAATGACTTCTCCATGCATTTTATGCATTGGTAAAAGCACTATGATGAAAAGTGTGATATGTTTTTAGGTATCTCCTATACTAATAGAGCCACATGCTCACCGGTTTGCCACATGATGTAGGCCTATGGACTGAACAAGAAACCACCAAAAATTTTAACCAGTCATCGTTCTCACAACACTGAGGACCAGTCATTCGAAATGACTTCTCCATGCATTTTATGCATTGGTAAAAGCACTATGATGAAAAGTGTGATATGTTTTCAGGTATCTCCTATACTAATAGAGCCACATGCTCACCGGTTTGCCACATGATGTAGGCCTATGGACTGAACAAGAAACCACCAAAAATTTTAACCAGTCATCGTTCTCACAACACTGAGGACCAGTCATTCGAAATGACTTCTCCATGCATTTTATGCATTGGTAAAAGCACTATGATGAAAAGTGTGATATGTTTTCAGGTATCTCCTATACTAATAGAGCCACATGCTCACCGGTTTGCCACATGATGTAGGCCTATGGACTGAACAAGAAACCACCAAAAATTTTAACCAGTCATCGTTCTCACAACTCTGAGGACCAGTCATTCGAAATGACTTCTCCATGCATTTTATGCATTGGTAAAAGCACTATGATGAAAAGTGTAATATGTTTTCAGGTATCTCCTATACTAATAGAGCCACATGCTCACCGGTTTGCCACATGATGTAGGCCTATGGACTGAACAAGAAACCACCAAAAATTTTAACCAGTCATCGTTCTCACAACACTGAGGACCAGTCATCCGAAATGACTTCTCCATGCATTTTATGCATTGGTAAAAGCACTATGATGAAAAGTGTGATATGTTTTCAGGTATCTCCTATACTAATAGAGCCACATGCTCACCGGTTTGCCACATGATGTAGGCCTATGGACTGAACAAGAAACCACCAAAAATTTTAACCAGTCATCGTTCTCACAACACTGAGGACCAGTCATTCGAAATGACTTCTCCATGCATTTTATGCATTGGTAAAAGCACTATGATGAAAAGTGTGATATGTTTTCAGGTATCTCCTATACTAATAGAGCCACATGCTCACCGGTTTGCCACATGATGTAGGCCTATGGACTGAACAAGAAACCACCAAAAATTTTAACCAGTCATCGTTCTCACAACACTGAGGACCAGTCATTCGAAATGACTTCTCCATGCATTTTATGCATTGGTAAAAGTACTATGATGAAAAGTGTGATATGTTTTCAGGTATCTCCTATACTAATAGAGCCACATGCTCACCGGTTTGCCACATGATGTAGGCCTATGGACTGAACAAGAAACCACCAAAAATTTTAACCAGTCATCGTTCTCACAACACTGAGGACCAGTCATTCGAAATGACTTCTCCATGCATTTTATGCATTGGTAAAAGCACTATGATGAAAAGTGTGATATGTTTTCAGGTATCTCCTATACTAATAGAGCCACATGCTCACCGGTTTGCCACATGATGTAGGCCTATGGACTGAACAAGAAACCACCAAAAATTTTAACCAGTCATCGTCCTCACAACACTGAGGACCAGTCATTCGAAATGACTTCTCCATGCATTTTATGCATTAGTAAAAGCACTATGATGAAAAGTGTGATATGTTTTCAGGTATCTCCTATACTAATAGAGCCACATGCTCACCGGTTTGCCACATGATGTAGGCCTATGGACTGAACAAGAAACCACCAAAAATTTTAACCAGTCATCGTTCTCACAACACTGAGGACCAGTCATTCGAAATGACTTCTCCATGCATTTTATGCATTGGTAAAAGCACTATGATGAAAAGTGTGATATGTTTTCAGGTATCTCCTATACTAATAGAGCCACATGCTCACCGGTTTGCCACATGATGTAGGCCTATGGACTGAACAAGAAACCACCAAAAATTTTAACCAGTCATCGTTCTCACAACACTGAGGACCAGTCATTCGAAATGACTTCTCCATGCATTTTATGCATTGGTAAAAGCACTATGATGAAAAGTGTGATATGTTTTCAGGTATCTCCTATACTAATAGAGCCACATGCTCACCGGTTTGCCACATGATGTAGGCCTATGGACTGAACAAGAAACCACCAAAAATTTTAACCAGTCATCGTTCTCACAACACTGAGGACCAGTCATTCGAAATGACTTCTCCATGCATTTTATGCATTGGTAAAAGCACTATGATGAAAAGTGTAATATGTTTTCAGGTATCTCCTATACTAATAGAGCCACATGCTCACCGGTTTGCCACATGATGTAGGCCTATGGACTGAACAAGAAACCACCAAAAATTTTAACCAGTCATCGTTCTCACAACACTGAGGACCAGTCATCCGAAATGACTTCTCCATGCATTTTATGCATTGGTAAAAGCACTATGATGAAAAGTGTGATATGTTTTCAAGTATCTCCTATACTAATAGAGCCACATGCTCACCGGTTTGCCACATGATGTAGGCCTATGGACTGAACAAGAAACCACCAAAAATTTTAACCAGTCATCGTTTTCACAACACTGAGGACCAGTCATTCGAAATGACTTCTCCATGCATTTTATGCATTGGTAAAAGCACTATGATGAAAAGTGTGATATGTTTTCAGGTATCTCCTATACTAATAGAGCCACATGCTCACCGGTTTGCCACATGATGTAGGCCTATGGACTGAACAAGAAACCACCAAAAATTTTAACCAGTCATCGTTCTCACAACACTGAGGACCAGTCATTCGAAATGACTTCTCCATGCATTTTATGCATTGGTAAAAGCACTATGATGAAAAGTGTGATATGTTTTCAGGTATCTCCTATACTAATAGAGCCACATGCTCACCGGTTTGCCACATGATGTAGGCCTATGGACTGAACAAGAAACCACCAAAAATTTTAACCAGTCATCGTTCTCACAACACTGAGGACCAGTCATTCGAAATGACTTCTCCATGCATTTTATGCATTGGTAAAAGCACTATGATGAAAAGTGTGATATGTTTTCAGGTATCTCCTATAGTAATAGAGCCACATGCTCACCGGTTTGCCACATGATGTAGGCCTATGGACTGAACAAGAAACCACCAAAAATTTTAACCAGTCATCGTTCTTACAACACTGAGGACCAGTCATTCAAAATGACTTCTCCATGCATTTTATGCATTGGTAAAAGCACTATGATGAAAAGTGTGATATGTTTTCAGGTATCTCCTATACTAATAGAGCCACATGCTCACTGGTTTGCCACATGATGTAGTCCTATGGACTGAACAAGAAACCACCAAAAATTTTAACCAGTCATCGTTCTCACAACACTGAGGACCAGTCATTCGAAATGACTTCTCCATGCATTTTATGCATTGGTAAAAGCACTATGATGAAAAGTGTGATATGTTTTCAGGTATCTCCTATACTAATAGAGCCACATGCTCACCGGTTTGCCACATGATGTAGGCCTATGGACTGAACAAGAAACCACCAAAAATTTTAACCAGTCATCGTTCTCACAACACTGAGGACCAGTCATTCGAAATGACTTCTCCATGCATTTTATGCATTGGTAAAAGCACTATGATGAAAAGTGTGATATGTTTTCAGGTATCTCCTATACTAATAGAGCCACATGCTCACCGGTTTGCCACATGATGTAGGCCTATGGACTGAACAAGAAACCACCAAAAATTTTAACCAGTCATCGTTCTCACAACACTGAGGACCAGTCATTCGAAATGACTTCTCCATGCATTTTATGCATTGGTAAAAGCACTATGATGAAAAGTGTGATATGTTTTCAGGTATCTCCTATACTAATAGAGCCACATGCTCACCGGTTTGCCACATGATGTAGGCCTATGGACTGAACAAGAAACCACCAAAAATTTTAACCAGTCATCGTTCTCACAACACTGAGGACCAGTCATTCGAAATGACTTCTCCATGCATTTTATGCATTGGTAAAAGTACTATGATGAAAAGTGTGATATGTTTTCAGGTATCTCCTATACTAATAGAGCCACATGCTCACCGGTTTGCCACATGATGTAGGCCTATGGACTGAACAAGAAACCACCAAAAATTTTAACCAGTCATCGTTCTCACAACACTGAGGACCAGTCATTCGAAATGACTTCTCCATGCATTTTATGCATTGGTAAAAGCACTATGATGAAAAGTGTGATATGTTTTCAGGTATCTCCTATACTAATAGAGCCACATGCTCACCGGTTTGCCACATGATGTAGGCCTATGGACTGAACAAGAAACCACCAAAAATTTTAACCAGTCATCGTTCTCACAACACTGAGGACCAGTCATTCGAAATGACTTCTCCATGCATTTTATGCATTGGTAAAAGTACTATGATTAAAAGTGTGATATGTTTTCAGGTATCTCCTATACTAATAGAGCCACATGCTCACCGGTTTGCCACATGATGTAGGCCTATGGACTGAACAAGAAACCACCAAAAATTTTAACCAGTCATCGTTCTCACAACACTGAGGACCAGTCATTCGAAATGACTTCTCCATGCATTTTATGCATTGGTAAAAGCACTATGATGAAAAGTGTGATATGTTTTCAGGTATCTCCTATACTAATAGAGCCACATGCTCACCGGTTTGCCACATGATGTAGGCCTATGGACTGAACAAGAAACCACCAAAAATTTTAACCAGTCATCGTTCTTACAACACTGAGGACCAGTCATTCAAAATGACTTCTCCATGCATTTTATGCATTGGTAAAAGCACTATGATGAAAAGTGTGATATGTTTTCAGGTATCTCCTATACTAATAGAGCCACATGCTCACTGGTTTGCCACATGATGTAGTCCTATGGACTGAACAAGAAACCACCAAAAATTTTAACCAGTCATCGTTCTCACAACACTGAGGACCAGTCATTCGAAATGACTTCTCCATGCATTTTATGCATTGGTAAAAGCACTATGATGAAAAGTGTGATATGTTTTCAGGTATCTCCTATACTAATAGAGCCACATGCTCACCGGTTTGCCACATGATGTAGGCCTATGGACTGAACAAGAAACCACCAAAAATTTTAACCAGTCATCGTTCTCACAACACTGAGGACCAGTCATTCGAAATGACTTCTCCATGCATTTTATGCATTGGTAAAAGCACTATGATGAAAAGTGTGATATGTTTTCAGGTATCTCCTATACTAATAGAGCCACATGCTCACCGGTTTGCCACATGATGTAGGCCTATGGACTGAACAAGAAACCACCAAAAATTTTAACCAGTCATCGTTCTCACAACACTGAGGACCAGTCATTCGAAATGACTTCTCCATGCATTTTATGCATTGGTAAAAGCACTATGATGAAAAGTGTGATATGTTTTCAGGTATCTCCTATACTAATAGAGCCACATGCTCACCGGTTTGCCACATGATGTAGGCCTATGGACTGAACAAGAAACCACCAAAAATTTTAACCAGTCATCGTTCTCACAACACTGAGGACCAGTCATTCGAAATGACTTCTCCATGCATTTTATGCATTGGTAAAAGTACTATGATGAAAAGTGTGATATGTTTTCAGGTATCTCCTATACTAATAGAGCCACATGCTCACCGGTTTGCCACATGATGTAGGCCTACGGACTGAACAAGAAACCACCAAAAATTTTAACCAGTCATCGTTCTCACAACACTGAGGACCAGTCATTCGAAATGACTTCTCCATGCATTTTATGCATTGGTAAAAGCACTATGATGAAAAGTGTGATATGTTTTCAGGTATCTCCTATACTAATAGAGCCACATGCTCACCGGTTTGCCACATGATGTAGGCCTATGGACTGAACAAGAAACCACCAAAAATTTTAACCAGTCATCGTTCTCACAACACTGAGGACCAGTCATTCGAAATGACTTCTCCATGCATTTTATGCATTGGTAAAAGTACTATGATGAAAAGTGTGATATGTTTTCAGGTATCTCCTATACTAATAGAGCCACATGCTCACCGGTTTGCCACATGATGTAGGCCTATGGACTGAACAAGAAACCACCAAAAATTTTAACCAGTCATCGTTCTCACAACACTGAGGACCAGTCATTCGAAATGACTTCTCCATGCATTTTATGCATTGGTAAAAGCACTATGATGAAAAGTGTGATATGTTTTCAGGTATCTCCTATACTAATAGAGCCACATGCTCACCGGTTTGCCACATGATGTAGGCCTATGGACTGAACAAGAAACCACCAAAAATTTTAACCAGTCATCGTCCTCACAACACTGAGGACCAGTCATTCGAAATGACTTCTCCATGCATTTTATGCATTGGTAAAAGCACTATGATGAAAAGTGTGATATGTTTTCAGGTATCTCCTATACTAATAGAGCCACATGCTCACCGGTTTGCCACATGATGTAGGCCTATGGACTGAACAAGAAACCACCAAAAATTTTAACCAGTCATCGTTCTCACAACACTGAGGACCAGTCATTCGAAATGACTTCTCCATGCATTTTATGCATTGGTAAAAGCACTATGATGAAAAGTGTGATATGTTTTCAGGTATCTCCTATACTAATAGAGCCACATGCTCACCGGTTTGCCACATGATGTAGGCCTATGGACTGAACAAGAAACCACCAAAAATTTTAACCAGTCATCGTTCTCACAACACTGAGGACCAGTCATTCGAAATGACTTCTCCATGCATTTTATGCATTGGTAAAAGCACTATGATGAAAAGTGTGATATGTTTTCAGGTATCTCCTATACTAATAGAGCCACATGCTCACCGGTTTGCCACATGATGTAGGCCTATGGACTGAACAAGAAACCACCAAAAATTTTAACCAGTCATCGTTCTCACAACACTGAGGACCAGTCATTCGAAATGACTTCTCCATGCATTTTATGCATTGGTAAAAGCACTATGATGAAAAGTGTAATATGTTTTCAGGTATCTCCTATACTAATAGAGCCACATGCTCACCGGTTTGCCACATGATGTAGGCCTATGGACTGAACAAGAAACCACCAAAAATTTTAACCAGTCATCGTTCTCACAACACTGAGGACCAGTCATCCGAAATGACTTCTCCATGCATTTTATGCATTGGTAAAAGCACTATGATGAAAAGTGTAATATGTTTTCAGGTATCTCCTATACTAATAGAGCCACATGCTCACCGGTTTGCCACATGATGTAGGCCTATGGACTGAACAAGAAACCACCAAAAATTTTAACCAGTCATCGTTCTCACAACACTGAGGACCAGTCATCCGAAATGACTTCTCCATGCATTTTATGCATTGGTAAAAGCACTATGATGAAAAGTGTGATATGTTTTCAGGTATCTCCTATACTAATAGAGCCACATGCTCACCGGTTTGCCACATGATGTAGGCCTATGGACTGAACAAGAAACCACCAAAAATTTTAACCAGTCATCGTTCTTACAACACTGAGGACCAGTCATTCAAAATGACTTCTCCATGCATTTTATGCATTGGTAAAAGCACTATGATGAAAAGTGTGATATGTTTTCAGGTATCTCCTATACTAATAGAGCCACATGCTCACTGGTTTGCCACATGATGTAGGCCTATGGACTGAACAAGAAACCACCAAAAATTTTAACCAGTCATCGTTCTCACAACACTGAGGACCAGTCATTCGAAATGACTTCTCCATGCATTTTATGCATTGGTAAAAGCACTATGATGAAAAGTGTGATATGTTTTCAGGTATCTCCTATACTAATAGAGCCACATGCTCACCGGTTTGCCACATGATGTAGGCCTATGGACTGAACAAGAAACCACCAAAAATTTTAACCAGTCATCGTTCTCACAACACTGAGGACCAGTCATTCGAAATGACTTCTCCATGCATTTTATGCATTGGAAAAAGCACTATGATGAAAAGTGTGATATGTTTTCAGGTATCTCCTATACTAATAGAGCCACATGCTCACCGGTTTGCCACATGATGTAGGCCTATGGACTGAACAAGAAACCACCAAAAATTTTAACCAGTCATCGTTCTCACAACACTGAGGACCAGTCATTCGAAATGACTTCTCCATGCATTTTATGCATTGGTAAAAGCACTATGATGAAAAGTGTGATATGTTTTCAGGTATCTCCTATACTAATAGAGCCACATGCTCACCGGTTTGCAACATGATGTAGGCCTATGGACTGAACAAGAAACCACCAAAATTTTTAACCAGTCATCGTTCTCACAACACTGAGGACCAGTCATTCGAAATGACTTCTCCATGCATTTTATGCATTGGTAAAAGCACTATGATGAAAAGTGTGATATGTTTTCAGGTATCTCCTATACTAATAGAGCCACATGCTCACCGGTTTGCCACATGATATAGGCCTATGGACTGAACAAGAAACCACCAAAAATTTTAACCAGTCATCGTTCTCACAACACTGAGGACCAGTCATTCGAAATGACTTCTCCATGCATTTTATGCATTGGTAAAAGCACTATGATGAAAAGTGTGATATGTTTTCAGGTATCTCCTATACTAATAGAGCCACATGCTCACCGGTTTGCCACATGATGTAGGCCTATGGACTGAACAAGAAACCACCAAAAATTTTAACCAGTCATCGTTCTCACAACACTGAGGACCAGTCATTCGAAATGACTTCTCCATGCATTTTATGCATTGGTAAAAGCACTATGATGAAAAGTGTGATATGTTTTCAGGTATCTCCTATACTAATAGAGCCACATGCTCACCGGTTTGCCACATGATGTAGGCCTATGGACTGAACAAGAAACCACCAAAAATTTTAACCAGTCATCGTTCTCACAACACTGAGGACCAGTCATTCGAAATGACTTCTCCATGCATTTTATGCATTGGTAAAAGCACTATGATGAAAAGTGTGATATGTTTTCAGGTATCTCCTATACTAATAGAGCCACATGCTCACCGGTTTGCCACATGATGTAGGCCTATGGACTGAACAAGAAACCACCAAAAATTTTAACCAGTCATCGTTCTCACAACGCTGAGGACCAGTCATTCGAAATGACTTCTCCATGCATTTTATGCATTGGTAAAAGCACTATGATGAAAAGTGTGATATGTTTTCAGGTATCTCCTATACTAATAGAGCCACATGCTCACTGGTTTGCCACATGATGTAGGCCTATGGACTGAACAAGAAACCACCAAAAATTTTAACCAGTCATCGTTCTCACAACGCTGAGGACCAGTCATTCGAAATGACTTCTCCATGCATTTTATGCATTGGTAAAAGCACTATGATGAAAAGTGTGATATGTTTTCAGGTATCTCCTATACTAATAGAGCCACATGCTCACTGGTTTGCCACATGATGTAGGCCTATGGACTGAACAAGAAACCACCAAAAATTTTAACCAGTCATCGTTCTCACAACACTGAGGACCAGTCATTCGAAATGACTTCTCCATGCATTTTATGCATTGGTAAAAGCACTATGATGAAAAGTGTGATATGTTTTCAGGTATCTCCTATACTAATAGAGCCACATGCTCACCGGTTTGCCACATGATGTAGGCCTATGGACTGAACAAGAAACCACCAAAAATTTTAACCAGTCATCGTTCTCACAACACTGAGGACCAGTCATTCAAAATGACTTCTCCATGCATTTTATGCATTGGTAAAAGCACTATGATGAAAAGTGTGATATGTTTTCAGGTATCTCCTATACTAATAGAGCCATATGCTCACCGGTTTGCCACATGATGTAGGCCTATGGACTGAACAAGAAACCACCAAAAATTTTAACCAGT
Source organism: Ranitomeya imitator (assembly GCF_032444005.1). NCBI lineage: Eukaryota > Metazoa > Chordata > Amphibia > Anura > Dendrobatidae > Ranitomeya > Ranitomeya imitator. Next base: position 88,247 of record NW_027194864.1, read on the forward strand.
CATCGTTCTCACAACACTGAGGACCAGTCATTCGAAATGACTTCTCCATGCATTTTATGCATTGGTAAAAGCACTATGATGAAAAGTGTGATATGTTTTCAGGTATCTCCTATACTAATAGAGCCACATGCTCACCGGTTTGCCACATGATGTAGGCCTATGGACTGAACAAGAAACCACCAAAAATTTTAACCAGTCATTGTTCTCACAACACTGAGGACCAGTCATTCGAAATGACTTCTCCATGCATTTTATGCATTGGTAAAAGCACTATGATGAAAAGTCTGATATGTTTTCAGGTATCTCCTATACTAATAGAGCCACATGCTCTCCGGTTTGCCACATGATGTAGGCCTATGGACTGAACAAGAAACCACCAAAAATTTTAACCAGTCATCGTTCTCACAACACTGAGGACCAGTCATTCGAAATGACTTCTCCATGCATTTTATGCATTGGTAAAAGCACTATGATGAAAAGTGGGATATGTTTTCAGGTATCTCCTATACTAATAGAGCCACATGCTCACCGGTTTGTCACATGATGTAGGCCTATGGACTGAACAAGAAACCACCAAAAATTTTTAACCAGTCATCGTTCTCACAACACTGAGGACCAGTCATTCGAAATGACTTCTCCATGCATTTTATGCATTGGTAAAAGCACTATGATGAAAAGTGTGATATGTTTTCAGGTATCTCCTATACTAATAGAGCCATATGCTCACCGGTTTGCCACATGATGTAGGCCTATGGACTGAACAAGAAACCACCAAAAATTTTAACCAGTCATCGTTCTCACAACACTGAGGACCAGTCATTCGAAATGACTTCTCCATGCATTTTATGCATTGGTAAAAGCACTATGATGAAAAGTGTGATATGTTTTCAGGTATCTCCTATACTAATAGAGCCACATGCTCACCGGTTTGCCACATGATGTAGGCCTATGGACTGAACAAGAAACCACCAAAAATTTTAACCAGTCATCGTTCTCACAACACTGAGGACCAGTCATTCGAAATGACTTCTCTATGCATTTTATGCATTGGTAAAAGCACTATGATGAAAAGTGTGATATGTTTTCAGGTATCTCCTATACTAATAGAGCCACATGCTCACCGGTTTGCCACATGATGTAGGCCTATGGACTGAACAAGAAACCACCAAAAATTTTAACCAGTCATCGTTCTCACAACACTGAGGACCAGTCATTCGAAATGACTTCTCCATGCATTTTATGCATTGGTAAAAGCACTATGATGAAATGTGTGATATGTTTTCAGGTATCTCCTATACTGATAGAGCCACATGCTCACCGGTTTGCCACATGATGTAGGCCTATGGACTGAACAAGAAACCACCAAAAATTTTAACCAGTCATCGTTCTCACAACACTGAGGACCAGTCATTCGAAATGACTTCTCCATGCATTTTATGCATTGGTAAAAGCACTATGATGAAAAGTGTGATATGTTTTCAGGTATCTCCTATACTAATAGCGCCACATGCTCACCGGTTTGCCACATGATGTAGGCCTATGGACTGAACAAGAAACCACCAAAAATTTTAACCAGTCATCGTTCTCACAACACTGAGGACCAGTCATTCGAAATGACTTCTCCATGCATTTTATGCATTGGTAAAAGCACTATGATGAAAAGTGTGATATGTTTTCAGGTATCTCCTATACTAATAGAGCCACATGCTCACCGGTTTGCCACATGATGTAGGCCTATGGACTGAACAAGAAACCACCAAAAATTTTAACCAGTCATCGTTCTCACAACACTGAGGACCAGTCATTCGAAATGACTTCTCCATGCATTTTATGCATTGGTAAAAGCACTATGATGAAAAGTGTGATATGTTTTCAGGTATCTCCTATACTGATAGAGCCACATGCTCACCGGTTTGCCACATGATGTAGGCCTATGGACTGAACAAGAAACCACCAAAAATTTTAACCAGTCATCGTTCTCACAACACTGAGGACCAGTCATTCGAAATGACTTCTCCATGCATTTTATGCATTGGTAAAAGCACTATGATGAAAAGTGTGATATGTTTTCAGGTATCTCCTATACTAATAGAGCCACATGCTCACCGGTTTGCCACATGATGTAGGCCTATGGACTGAACAAGAAACCACCAAAAATTTTAACCAGTCATCGTTCTCACAACACTGAGGACCAGTCATTCGAAATGACTTCTCCATGCATTTTATGCATTGGTAAAAGCACTATGATGAAAAGTGTGATATGTTTTCAGGTATCTCCTATACTAATAGAGCCACATGCTCACCGGTTTGCCACATGATGTAGGCCTATGGACTGAACAAGAAACCACCAAAAATTTTAACCAGTCATCGTTCTCACAACACTGAGGACCAGTCATTCGAAATGACTTCTCCATGCATTTTATGCATTGGTAAAAGCACTATGATGAAAAGTGTGATATGTTTTCAGGTATCTCCTATACTGATAGAGCCACATGCTCACCGGTTTGCCACATGATGTAGGCCTATGGACTGAACAAGAAACCACCAAAAATTTTAACCAGTCATCGTTCTCACAACACTGAGGACCAGTCATTCGAAATGACTTCTCCATGCATTTTATGCATTGGTAAAAGCACTATGATGAAAAGTGTGATATGTTTTCAGGTATCTCCTATACTAATAGCGCCACATGCTCACCGGTTTGCCACATGATGTAGGCCTATGGACTGAACAAGAAACCACCAAAAATTTTAACCATTGTTCTCACAACACTGAGGACCAGTCATTCGAAATGACTTCTCCATGCATTTTATGCATTGGTAAAAGCACTATGATGAAAAGTGTGATATGTTTTCAGGTATCTCCTATACTAATAGAGCCACATGCTCACCGGTTTGCCACATGATGTAGGCCTATGGACTGAACAAGAAACCACCAAAAATTTTAACCAGTCATCGTTCTCACAACACTGAGGACCAGTCATTCGAAATGACTTCTCCATGCATTTTATGCATTGGTAAAAGCACTATGATGAAAAGTGTGATATGTTTTCAGGTATCTCCTATACTAATAGAGCCACATGCTCACCGGTTTGCCACATGATGTAGGCCTATGGACTGAACAAGAAACCACCAAAAATTTTAACCAGTCATCGTTCTCACAACACTGAGGACCAGTCATTCGAAATGACTTCTCCATGCATTTTATGCATTGGTAAAAGCACTATGATGAAAAGTGTGATATGTTTTCAGGTATCTCCTATACTAATAGAGCCACATGCTCACCGGTTTGCCACATGATGTGGGCCTATGGACTGAACAAGAAACCACCAAAAATTTTAACCAGGCATCGTTCTCACAACACTGGGGACCAGTCATTCGAAATGACTTCTCCATGCATTTTATGCATTGGTAAAAGCACTATGATGAAAAGTGTGATATGTTTTCAGGTATCTCCTATGGACTGAACAAGAAACCACCAAAAATTTTAAAATGCATGGAGAAGTCATTTCGAATGACTGGTCCTCAGTGTTGTGAGAACGATGACTGGTTAAAATTTTTGGTGGTTTCTTGTTCAGTCCACAGGCCCACATCATGTGGCAAACCGGTGAGCATGTGGCTCTATTAGTATAGGAGATACCTGAAAACATATCACACTTTTCATCATAGTGCTTTTACCAATGCATAAAATGCATGGAGAAGTCATTTCGAATGACTGGTCCTCAGTGTTGTGAGAACGATGACTGGTTAAAATGTTTGGTGGTTTCTTGTTCAGTCCATAGGCCTACATCATGTGGCAAACCGGTGAGCATGTGGCTCTATTAGTATAGGAGATACCTGAAAACATATCACACTTTTCATCATAGTGCTTTTACCAATGCATAAAATGCATGGAGAAGTCATTTCGAATGACTGGTCCTCAGTGTTGTGAGAACGATGACTGGTTAAAATTTTTGGTGGTTTCTTGTTCAGTCCATAGGCCTACATCATGTGGCAAACCGGTGAGCATGTGGCTCTATTAGTATAGGAGATACCTGAAAACATATCACACTTTTCATCATAGTGCTTTTACCAATGCATAAAATGCATGGAGAAGTCATTTCGAATGACTGGTCCTCCGTGTTGTGAGAACGATGACTGGTTAAAATTTTTGGTGGTTTCTTGTTCAGTCCATAGGCCTACGTCATGTGGCAAACCGGTGAGCATGTGGCTCTATTAGTATAGGAGATACCTGAAAACATATCACACTTTTCATCATAGTGCTTTTACCAATGCATAAAATGCATGGAGAAGTCATTTCGAATGACTGGTCCTCAGTGTTGTGAGAACGATGACTGGTTAAAATTTTGGGTGGTTTCTTGTTCAGTCCATAGGCCTACATCATGTGGCAAACCGGTGAGCATGTGGCTCTATTAGTATAGGAGATACCTGAAAACATATCACACTTTTCATCATAGTGCTTTTACCAATGCATAAAATGCATGGAGAAGTCATTTCGAATGACTGGTCCTCAGTGTTGTGAGAACGATGACTGGTTAAAATTTTTGGTGGTTTCTTGTTCAGTCCATAGGCCTACATCATGTGGCAAACCGGTGAGCATGTGGCTCTATTAGTATAGGAGATACCTGAAAACATATCACACTTTTCATCATAGTGCTTTTACCAATGCATAAAATGCATGGAGAAGTCATTTCGAATGACTGGTCCTCAGTGTTGTGAGAACAATGACTGGTTAAAATTTTTGGTGGTTTCTTGTTCAGTCCATAGGCCTACATCATGTGGCAAACCGGTGAGCATGTGGCTCTATTAGTATAGGAGATACCTGAAAACATATCACACTTTTCATCATAGTGCTTTTACCAATGCATAAAATGCATGGAGAAGTAATTTCGAATGACTGGTCCTCAGTGTTGTGAGAACGATGACTGGTTAAAATTTTTGGTGGTTTCTTGTTCAGTCCATAGGCCTACATCATGTGGCAAACCGGTGAGCATGTGGCTCTATTAGTATAGGAGATACCTGAAAACATATCACACTTTTCATCATAGTGCTTTTACCAATGCATAAAATGCATGGAGAAGTAATTTCGAATGACTGGTCCTCAGTGTTGTGAGAACGATGACTGGTTAAAATTTTTGGTGGTTTCTTGTTCAGTCCATAGGCCTACATCATGTGGCAAACCGGTGAGCATGTGGCTCTATTAGTATAGGAGATACCTGAAAACATATCACACTTTTCATCATAGTGCTTTTACCAATGCATAAAATGCATGGAGAAGTCATTTCGAATGACTGGTCCTCAGTGTTGTGAGAACGATGACTGGTTAAAATTTTTGGTGGTTTCTTGTTCAGTCCATAGGCCTACATCATGTGGCAAACCGGTGAGCATGTGGCTCTATTAGTATAGGAGATACCTGAAAACATATCACACTTTTCATCATAGTGCTTTTACCAATGCATAAAATGCATGGAGAAGTCATTTCGAATGACTGGTCCTCAGTGTTGTGAGAACGATGACTGGTTAAAATTTTTGGTGGTTTCTTGTTCAGTCCATAGGCCTACATCATGTGGCAAACCGGTGAGCATGTGGCTCTATTAGTATAGGAGATACCTGAAAACATATCACACTTTTCATCATAGTGCTTTTACCAATGCATAAAATGCATGGAGAAGTCATTTCGAATGACTGGTCCTCAGTGTTGTGAGAACGATGACTGGTTAAAATTTTTGGTGGTTTCTTGTTCAGTCCATAGGCCTACATCATGTGGCAAACCGGTGAGCATGTGGCTCTATTAGTATAGGAGATACCTGAAAACATATCACACTTTTCATCATAGTGCTTTTACCAATGCATAAAATGCATGGAGAAGTCATTTCGAATGACTGGTCCTCAGTGTTGTGAGAACGATGACTGGTTAAAATTTTTGGTGGTTTCTTGTTCAGTCCATAGGCCTACATCATGTGGCAAACCGGTGAGCATGTGGCTCTATTAGTATAGGAGATACCTGAAAACATATCACACTTTTCATCATAGTGCTTTTACCAATGCATAAAATGCATGGAGAAGTCATTTCGAATGACTGGTCCTCAGTGTTGTGAGAACAATGACTGGTTAAAATTTTTGGTGGTTTCTTGTTCAGTCCATAGGCCTACATCATGTGGCAAACCGGTGAGCATGTGGCTCTATTAGTATAGGAGATACCTGAAAACATATCACACTTTTCATCATAGTGCTTTTACCAATGCATAAAATGCATGGAGAAGTCATTTCGAATGACTGGTCCTCAGTGTTGTGAGAACTATAACTGGTTAAAATTTTTGGTGGTTTCTTGTTCAGTCCATAGGCCTACATCATGTGGCAAACCGGTGAGCATGTGGCTCTATTAGTATAGGAGATACCTGAAAACATATCACACTTTTCATCATAGTGCATTTACCAATGCATAAAATGCATGGAGAAGTGATTTCGAATGACTGGTCCTCAGTGTTGTGAGAACGATGACTGGTTAAAATTTTTGGTGGTTTCTTGTTCAGTCCATAGGCCTACATCATGTGGCAAACCGGTGAGCATGTGGCTCTATTAGTATAGGAGATACCTGAAAACATATCACACTTTTCATCATAGTGCTTTTACCAATGCATAAAATGCATGGAGAAGTCATTTCGAATGACTGGTCCTCAGTGTTGTGAGAACGATGACTGGTTAAAATTTTTGGTGGTTTCTTGTTCAGTCCATAGGCCTACATCATGTGGCAAACCGGTGAGCATGTGGCTCTATTAGTATAGGAGATACCTGAAAACATATCACACTTTTCATCATAGTGCTTTTACCAATGCATAAAATGCATGGAGAAGTCATTTCGAATGACTGGTCCTCAGTGTTGTGAGAACGATGACTGGTTAAAATTTTTGTTGTTTTCTTGTTCAGTCCATAGGCCTACATCATGTAGCAAACCGGTGAGCATGTGGCTCTATTAGTATAGGAGATACCTGAAAACATATCACACTTTTCATCATAGTGCTTTTACCAATGCATAAAATGCATGGAGAAGTCATTTCGAATGACTGGTCCTCAGTGTTGTGAGAACGATGACTGGTTAAAATTTTTGGTGGTTTCTTGTTCAGTCCATAGGCCTACATCATGTGGCAAACCGGTGAGCATGTGGCTCTATTAGTATAGGAGATACCTGAAAACATATCACACTTTTCATCATAGTGCTTTTACCAATGCATAAAATGCATGGAGAAGTCATTTCGAATGACTGGTCCTCAGTGTTGTGAGAACGATGACTGGTTAAAATTTTTGGTGGTTTCTTGTTCAGTCCATAGGCCTACATCATGTGGCAAACCGGTGAGCATGTTGCTCTATTAGTATAGGAGATACCTGAAAACATATCACACTTTTCATCATAGTGCTTTTACCAATGCATAAAATGCATGGAGAAGTCATTTCGAATGACTGGTCCTCAGTGTTGTGAGAACAATGACTGGTTAAAATTTTTGGTGGTTTCTTGTTCAGTCCATAGGCCTACATCATGTGGCAAACCGGTGAGCATGTGGCTCTATTAGTATAGGAGATACCTGAAAACATATCACACTTTTCATCATAGTGCTTTTACCAATGCATAAAATGCATGGAGAAGTCATTTCGAATGACTGGTCCTCAGTGTTGTGAGAACTATAACTGGTTAAAATTTTTGGTGGTTTCTTGTTCAGTCCATAGGCCTACATCATGTGGCAAACCGGTGAGCATGTGGCTCTATTAGTATAGGAGATACCTGAAAACATATCACACTTTTCATCATAGTGCTTTTACCAATGCATAAAATGCATGGAGAAGTCATTTCGAATGACTGGTCCTCAGTGTTGTGAGAACGATGACTGGTTAAAATTTTTGTTGTTTTCTTGTTCAGTCCATAGGCCTACATCATGTAGCAAACCGGTGAGCATGTGGCTCTATTAGTATAGGAGATACCTGAAAACATATCACACTTTTCATCATAGTGCTTTTACCAATGCATAAAATGCATGGAGAAGTCATTTCGAATGACTGGTCCTCAGTGTTGTGAGAACGATGACTGGTTAAAATTTTTGGTGGTTTCTTGTTCAGTCCATAGGCCTACATCATGTGGCAAACCGGTGAGCATGTGGCTCTATTAGTATAGGCGATACCTGAAAACATATCACACTTTTCATCATAGTGCTTTTACCAATGCATAAAATGCATGGAGAAGTCATTTCGAATGACTGGTCCTCAGTGTTGTGAGAACGATGACTGGTTAAAATTTTTGGTGGTTTCTTGTTCAGTCCATAGGCCTACATCATGTGGCAAACCGGTGAGCATGTGGCTCTATTAGTATAGGAGATACCTGAAAACATGTCACACTTTTCATCATAGTGCTTTTACCAATGCATAAAATGCATGGAGAAGTCATTTCGAATGACTGGTCCTCAGTGTTGTGAGAACGATGACTGGTTAAAATTTTTGGTGGTTTCTTGTTCAGTCCATAGGCCTACATCATGTGGCAAACCGGTGAGCATGTGGCTCTATTAGTATAGGAGATACCTGAAAACATATCACACTTTTCATCATAGTGCTTTTACCAATGCATAAAATGCATGAAGAAGTCATTTCGAATGACTGGTCCTCAGTGTTGTGAGAACGATGACTGGTTAAAATTTTTGGTGGTTTCTTGTTCAGTCCATAGGCCTACATCATGTGGCAAACCGGTGAGCATGTGGCTCTATTAGTATAGGAGATACCTGAAAACATATCACACTTTTCATCATAGTGCTTTTACCAATGCATAAAATGCATGGAGAAGTCATTTCGAATGACTGGTCCTCAGTGTTGTGAGAACAATGACTGGTTAAAATTTTTGGTGGTTTCTTGTTCAGTCCATAGGCCTACATCATGTGGCAAACCGGTGAGCATGTGGCTCTATTAGTATAGGAGATACCTGAAAACATATCACACTTTTCATCATAGTGCTTTTACCAATGCATAAAATGCATGGAGAAGTCATTTCGAATGACTGGTCCTCAGTGTTGTGAGAACAATGACTGGTTAAAATTTTTGGTGGTTTCTTGTTCAGTCCATAGGCCTACATCATGTGGCAAACCGGTGAGCATGTGGCTCTATTAGTATAGGAGATACCTGAAAACATATCACACTTTTCATCATAGTGCTTTTACCAATGCATAAAATGCATGGAGAAGTCATTTCGAATGACTGGTCCTCAGTGTTGTGAGAACGATGACTAGTTAAAATTTTTGGTGGTTTCTTGTTCAGTCCATAGGCCTACATCATGTGGCAAACCGGTGAGCATGTGGCTCTATTAGTATAGGAGATACCTGAAAACATATCACACTTTTCATCATAGTGCTTTTACCAATGCATAAAATGCATGGAGAAGTCATTTCGAATGACTGGTCCTCAGTGTTGTGAGAACGATGACTGGTTAAAATTTTTGGTGGTTTCTTGTTCAGTCCATAGGCCTACATCATGTGGCAAACCGGTGAGCATGTTGCTCTATTAGTATAGGAGATACCTGAAAACATATCACACTTTTCATCATAGTGCTTTTACCAATGCATAAAATGCATGGAGAAGTCATTTCGAATGACTGGTCCTCAGTGTTGTGAGAACAATGACTGGTTAAAATTTTTGGTGGTTTCTTGTTCAGTCCATAGGCCTACATCATGTGGCAAACCGGTGAGCATGTGGCTCTATTAGTATAGGAGATACCTGAAAACATATCACACTTTTCATCATAGTGCTTTTACCAATGCATAAAATGCATGGAGAAGTCATTTCGAATGACTGGTCCTCAGTGTTGTGAGAACTATAACTGGTTAAAATTTTTGGTGGTTTCTTGTTCAGTCCATAGGCCTACATCATGTGGCAAACCGGTGAGCATGTGGCTCTATTAGTATAGGAGATACTTGAAAACATATCACACTTTTCATCATAGTGCATTTACCAATGCATAAAATGCATGGAGAAGTGATTTCGAATGACTGGTCCTCAGTGTTGTGAGAACGATGACTGGTTAAAATTTTTGGTGGTTTCTTGTTCAGTCCATAGGCCTACATCATGTGGCAAACCGGTGAGCATGTTGCTCTATTAGTATAGGAGATACCTGAAAACATATCACACTTTTCATCATAGTGCTTTTACCAATGCATAAAATGCATGGAGAAGTCATTTCGAATGACTGGTCCTCAGTGTTGTGAGAACAATGACTGGTTAAAATTTTTGGTGGTTTCTTGTTCAGTCCATAGGCCTACATCATGTGGCAAACCGGTGAGCATGTGGCTCTATTAGTATAGGAGATACCTGAAAACATATCACACTTTTCATCATAGTGCTTTTACCAATGCATAAAATGCATGGAGAAGTCATTTCGAATGACTGGTCCTCAGTGTTGTGAGAACTATAACTGGTTAAAATTTTTGGTGGTTTCTTGTTCAGTCCATAGGCCTACATCATGTGGCAAACCGGTGAGCATGTGGCTCTATTAGTATAGGAGATACTTGAAAACATATCACACTTTTCATCATAGTGCATTTACCAATGCATAAAATGCATGGAGAAGTGATTTCGAATGACTGGTCCTCAGTGTTGTGAGAACGATGACTGGTTAAAATTTTTGGTGGTTTCTTGTTCAGTCCATAGGCCTACATCATGTGGCAAACCGGTGAGCATGTGGCTCTATTAGTATAGGAGATACCTGAAAACATATCACACTTTTCATCATAGTGCTTTTACCAATGCATAAAATGCATGGAGAAGTCATTTCGAATGACTGGTCCTCAGTGTTGTGAGAACGATGACTGGTTAAAATTTTTGGTGGTTTCTTGTTCAGTCCATAGGCCTACATCATGTGGCAAACCGGTGAGCATGTGGCTCTATTAGTATAGGAGATACCTGAAAACATATCACACTTTTCATCATAGTGCTTTTACCAATGCATAAAATGCATGGAGAAGTCATTTCGAATGACTGGTCCTCAGTGTTGTGAGAACGATGACTGGTTAAAATTTTTGTTGTTTTCTTGTTCAGTCCATAGGCCTACATCATGTAGCAAACCGGTGAGCATGTGGCTCTATTAGTATAGGAGATACCTGAAAACATATCACACTTTTCATCATAGTGCTTTTACCAATGCATAAAATGCATGGAGAAGTCATTTCGAATGACTGGTCCTCAGTGTTGTGAGAACGATGACTGGTTAAAATTTTTGGTGGTTTCTTGTTCAGTCCATAGGCCTACATCATGTGGCAAACCGGTGAGCATGTGGCTCTATTAGTATAGGCGATACCTGAAAACATATCACACTTTTCATCATAGTGCTTTTACCAATGCATAAAATGCATGGAGAAGTCATTTCGAATGACTGGTCCTCAGTGTTGTGAGAACGATGACTGGTTAAAATTTTTGGTGGTTTCTTGTTCAGTCCATAGGCCTACATCATGTGGCAAACCGGTGAGCATGTGGCTCTATTAGTATAGGAGATACCTGAAAACATGTCACACTTTTCATCATAGTGCTTTTACCAATGCATAAAATGCATGGAGAAGTCATTTCGAATGACTGGTCCTCAGTGTTGTGAGAACGATGACTGGTTAAAATTTTTGGTGGTTTCTTGTTCAGTCCATAGGCCTACATCATGTGGCAAACCGGTGAGCATGTGGCTCTATTAGTATAGGAGATACCTGAAAACATATCACACTTTTCATCATAGTGCTTTTACCAATGCATAAAATGCATGAAGAAGTCATTTCGAATGACTGGTCCTCAGTGTTGTGAGAACGATGACTGGTTAAAATTTTTGGTGGTTTCTTGTTCAGTCCATAGGCCTACATCATGTGGCAAACCGGTGAGCATGTGGCTCTATTAGTATAGGAGATACCTGAAAACATATCACACTTTTCATCATAGTGCTTTTACCAATGCATAAAATGCATGGAGAAGTCATTTCGAATGACTGGTCCTCAGTGTTGTGAGAACAATGACTGGTTAAAATTTTTGGTGGTTTCTTGTTCAGTCCATAGGCCTACATCATGTGGCAAACCGGTGAGCATGTGGCTCTATTAGTATAGGAGATACCTGAAAACATATCACACTTTTCATCATAGTGCTTTTACCAATGCATAAAATGCATGGAGAAGTCATTTCGAATGACTGGTCCTCAGTGTTGTGAGAACAATGACTGGTTAAAATTTTTGGTGGTTTCTTGTTCAGTCCATAGGCCTACATCATGTGGCAAACCGGTGAGCATGTGGCTCTATTAGTATAGGAGATACCTGAAAACATATCACACTTTTCATCATAGTGCTTTTACCAATGCATAAAATGCATGGAGAAGTCATTTCGAATGACTGGTCCTCAGTGTTGTGAGAACGATGACTAGTTAAAATTTTTGGTGGTTTCTTGTTCAGTCCATAGGCCTACATCATGTGGCAAACCGGTGAGCATGTGGCTCTATTAGTATAGGAGATACCTGAAAACATATCACACTTTTCATCATAGTGCTTTTACCAATGCATAAAATGCATGGAGAAGTCATTTCGAATGACTGGTCCTCAGTGTTGTGAGAACGATGACTGGTTAAAATTTTTGGTGGTTTCTTGTTCAGTCCATAGGCCTACATCATGTGGCAAACCGGTGAGCATGTGGCTCTATTAGTATAGGAGATACCTGAAAACATATCACACTTTTCATCATAGTGGTTTTACCAATGCATAAAATGCATGGAGAAGTCATTTCGAATGACTGGTCCTCAGTGTTGTGAGAACGATGACTGGTTAAAATTTTTGGTGGTTTCTTGTTCAGTCCATAGGCCTACATCATGTGGCAAACCGGTGAGCATGTGGCTCTATTAGTATAGGAGATACCTGAAAACATATCACACTTTTCATCATAGTGCTTTTACAATGCATAAAATGCATGGAGAAGTCATTTCGAATGACTGGTCCTCAGTGTTGTGAGAACGATGACTGGTTAAAATTTTTGGTGGTTTCTTGTTCAGTCCATAGGCCTACATCATGTGGCAAACCGGTGAGCATGTGGCTCTATTAGTATAGGCGATACCTGAAAACATATCACACTTTTCATCATAGTGCTTTTACCAATGCATAAAATGCATGGAGAAGTCATTTCGAATGACTGGTCCTCAGTGTTGTGAGAACGATGACTGGTTAAAATTTTTGGTGGTTTCTTGTTCAGTCCATAGGCCTACATCATGTGGCAAACCGGTGAGCATGTGGCTCTATTAGTATAGGAGATACCTGAAAACATATCACACTTTTCATCATAGTGCTTTTACCAATGCATAAAATGCATGAAGAAGTCATTTCGAATGACTGGTCCTCAGTGTTGTGAGAACGATGACTGGTTAAAATTTTTGGTGGTTTCTTGTTCAGTCCATAGGCCTACATCATGTGGCAAACCGGTGAGCATGTGGCTCTATTAGTATAGGAGATACCTGAAAACATATCACACTTTTCATCATAGTGCTTTTACCAATGCATAAAATGCATGGAGAAGTCATTTCGAATGACTGGTCCTCAGTGTTGTGAGAACAATGACTGGTTAAAATTTTTGGTGGTTTCTTGTTCAGTCCATAGGCCTACATCATGTGGCAAACCGGTGAGCATGTGGCTCTATTAGTATAGGAGATACCTGAAAACATATCACACTTTTCATCATAGTGCTTTTACCAATGCATAAAATGCATGGAGAAGTCATTTCGAATGACTGGTCCTCAGTGTTGTGAGAACAATGACTGGTTAAAATTTTTGGTGGTTTCTTGTTCAGTCCATAGGCCTACATCATGTGGCAAACCGGTGAGCATGTGGCTCTATTAGTATAGGAGATACCTGAAAACATATCACACTTTTCATCATAGTGCTTTTACCAATGCATAAAATGCATGGAGAAGTCATTTCGAATGACTGGTCCTCAGTGTTGTGAGAACGATGACTAGTTAAAATTTTTGGTGGTTTCTTGTTCAGTCCATAGGCCTACATCATGTGGCAAACCGGTGAGCATGTGGCTCTATTAGTATAGGAGATACCTGAAAACATATCACACTTTTCATCATAGTGCTTTTACCAATGCATAAAATGCATGGAGAAGTCATTTCGAATGACTGGTCCTCAGTGTTGTGAGAACGATGACTGGTTAAAATTTTTGGTGGTTTCTTGTTCAGTCCATAGGCCTACATCATGTGGCAAACCGGTGAGCATGTGGCTCTATTAGTATAGGAGATACCTGAAAACATATCACACTTTTCATCATAGTGGTTTTACCAATGCATAAAATGCATGGAGAAGTCATTTCGAATGACTGGTCCTCAGTGTTGTGAGAACGATGACTGGTTAAAATTTTTGGTGGTTTCTTGTTCAGTCCATAGGCCTACATCATGTGGCAAACCGGTGAGCATGTGGCTCTATTAGTATAGGAGATACCTGAAAACATATCACACTTTTCATCATAGTGCTTTTACAATGCATAAAATGCATGGAGAAGTCATTTCGAATGACTGGTCCTCAGTGTTGTGAGAACGATGACTGGTTAAAATTTTTGGTGGTTTCTTGTTCAGTCCATAGGCCTACATCATGTGGCAAACCGGTGAGCATGTGGCTCTATTAGTATAGGCGATACCTGAAAACATATCACACTTTTCATCATAGTGCTTTTACCAATGCATAAAATGCATGGAGAAGTCATTTCGAATGACTGGTCCTCAGTGTTGTGAGAACGATGACTGGTTAAAATTTTTGGTGGTTTCTTGTTCAGTCCATAGGCCTACATCATGTGGCAAACCGGTGAGCATGTGGCTCTATTAGTATAGGAGATACCTGAAAACATATCACACTTTTCATCATAGTGCTTTTACCAATGCATAAAATGCATGAAGAAGTCATTTCGAATGACTGGTCCTCAGTGTTGTGAGAACGATGACTGGTTAAAATTTTTGGTGGTTTCTTGTTCAGTCCATAGGCCTACATCATGTGGCAAACCGGTGAGCATGTGGCTCTATTAGTATAGGAGATACCTGAAAACATATCACACTTTTCATCATAGTGCTTTTACCAATGCATAAAATGCATGGAGAAGTCATTTCGAATGACTGGTCCTCAGTGTTGTGAGAACAATGACTGGTTAAAATTTTTGGTGGTTTCTTGTTCAGTCCATAGGCCTACATCATGTGGCAAACCGGTGAGCATGTGGCTCTATTAGTATAGGAGATACCTGAAAACATATCACACTTTTCATCATAGTGCTTTTACCAATGCATAAAATGCATGGAGAAGTCATTTCGAATGACTGGTCCTCAGTGTTGTGAGAACAATGACTGGTTAAAATTTTTGGTGGTTTCTTGTTCAGTCATAGGCCTACATCATGTGGCAAACCGGTGAGCATGTGGCTCTATTAGTATAGGAGATACCTGAAAACATATCACACTTTTCATCATAGTGCTTTTACCAATGCATAAAATGCATGGAGAAGTCATTTCGAATGACTGGTCCTCAGTGTTGTGAGAACGATGACTAGTTAAAATTTTTGGTGGTTTCTTGTTCAGTCCATAGGCCTACATCATGTGGCAAACCGGTGAGCATGTGGCTCTATTAGTATAGGAGATACCTGAAAACATATCACACTTTTCATCATAGTGCTTTTACCAATGCCATAAAATGCATGGAGAAGTCAATTTCGAATGACTGGTCCTCAGTGTTGTGAGAACGATGACTGGTTAAAATTTTTGGTGGTTTCTTGTTCAGTCCATAGGCCCTACATCATGTGGCAAACCGAGTGAGCATGTGGCTCTATTAGTATAGGATGATACCTGAAAAACATATCACACTTTTCATCATAGTGGTTTT
>NW_027194865.1:0-20288 GCF_032444005.1 Ranitomeya imitator
CCCTACACTCTATACCCTACACTCTATACCCTACACTCTATACCCTACACTCTATACCCAACACTCTACACCCTACACTCTATACCCTACACTCTATACCATACACTCTATACCCTACACTCTACACTCTATACCCTACACTCTACACTCTATACCCTACACTCTATACCCTACACTCTATACCCTACACTCTATACCCTACACTCTACACGCTATACCCTACACTCTACACTCTATACCCTACACTCTATACCCTACACTCTATACCCTACACTCTATACCCTACACTCTATACCCTACACTCTACACTCTATACCCTACACTCTATGCCCTACACTCTACACCCTACACTCTATACCCTACACTCTATGCCCTACACTCTATACCCTACACTCTATACCCTACACTCTATACCCTACACTCTACACTCTATACCCTACACTCTATACCCTACACTCTATAACCTACACTCTACACTCTATACCCTACACTCTATACCCTACACTATATACCCTACACTCTATACCATACACTCTACACTCTATACCCTACAATCTATACCCTACACTCTACACTCTATACCCTACACTCTATACCCTACACTCTAATCCCTACACTCTACACTCTATACCCTACACTCTATACCCTACACTCTGTACCCTACACTCTACACTCTATACCCTACACTCTATATCCTACACTCTACACTCTATACCATACACTCTATACCCTACACTCTATACCATACACTCTATACCCTACACTCTACACCCTACACTCTATACCCTACACTCTATACCCTACACTCTATACCCTACACTCTACACCCTACACTCTATACCCTACACGCTATACCATACACTCTATACCCTACACTCTACACTCTATACCCTACACTCTACATCCTACACTCTATACCCTACACTCTAATCCCGACTATACCCTACACTCTATTATCTACACTCATACCCTACACTCTACACTCTATACCCTACACTCCACACCCTACCACTCTATACCCTACACTCTAATCCCTACACTCTACACTCTATACCCTACACTCTATACCCTACACTCTGTACCCTACACTCTATACCCTACACTCTACACGCTATACCCTACACTCTACACTCTATACCCTACACTCTATACCCTACACTCTATACCCTCTATACCTACACTCTATACCCTACACTCTATACCCTACACTCTACAACTCTATACCCTACACTCTATTCCCTACACTCTATCACCCTACACTCTATACCCTACACTCTATGCCCTACACTCTATACCCTACACTCTATACCCTACACTCTATACCCTACACTCTACACTCTATACCCTACACTCTATACCCTACACTCTATACCTACACTCTACACTCTATACCCTACACTCTATACCCTACACTATATACCCTACACTCTATACCATACACTCTACACTCTATACCCTACAATCTATACCCTACACTCTACACTCTATACCCTACACTCTATACCCTACACTCTAATCCCTACACTCTACACTCTATACCCTACACTCTATACCCTACACTCTGTACCCTACACTCTACACTCTATACCCTACACTCTATATCCTACACTCTACACTCTATACCATACACTCTATACCTACTTACACTCTATACCATACACTCTATACCCTACACTCTACACCCTACACTTCTATACCCTACACTCTATACCCTACACTCTATACCCTACACTCTACACCCTAACACTCTATACCCTACACGCTATACCATACACTCTATACCCTACACTCTACACTCTATACCCTACACTCTACATCCTACACTCTATACCCTACACTCTAATCCCGACACTCTACACTCTATACCCTACACTCTATTATCTACACTCTATACCCTACACTCTACACTCTATACCCTACACTCCACACCCTACACTCTATACCCTACACTCTAATCCCTACACTCTACACTCTATACCCTACACTCTATACCCTACACTCTATACCCTACACTCTACACTCTCTACCCTACACTCTATACCCTACACTCTATAACATACACTCTATACCCTACACTCTATACCCTACACTCTATACCATACACTCTACACCATACACTCTATAGCATACACTTATACCCTACACTCTACACTCTATACCCTACACTCTATACCCTACACTCTACACCCTGCACTCTATACCCTACACTATACCCTACACTCTACACTCTATACCCTACACTCTGTACCCTACACTCTATACCCTACACTCTATACCCTACACTCTACACTCTATACCCTACACTCTATAGCCTACACTCTACAATCTATACCCTACACTCTATACCCTACACTCTATACCCTACACTCGATACCCTACACTCTACACTCTATACCTTACACTCTACAATCTATTCCCTACACTCTATACCCTACACTCTATACCCTACACTCTATACCCTACACTCTATACCCTACACTCTACACCCTACACTCTATATCCTACACTCTATACCATACACTCTATACCCTACACTCTACACTCTATACCCTACACTCTACACCCTACACTCTATACCCTACACTCTAATCCCTTCACTCTACACTTTATACCCTACACTCTATACCCTACACTCTATACCCTACACTCTATACCCTACACTCTACACCCTACACTCTATACCCTACACTCTATACCATACACTCTATACCCTACACTCTACACTCTATAACCTACACTCTACACCCTACACTCTATACCCTACACTCTAATCCCTACACTCTACACTCTATACCCTACACTCTATACCCTACACTCTATACCCTACACTCTATACCCTACACTCTACACTCTATACCCTACACTCTATACCCTACACTATATACCCTACACTCTATACCATACACTCTACACTCTATACCCTACAATCTATACCCTACACTCTACACTCTATACCCTACACTCTATACCCTACACTCTAATCCCTACACTCTACACTCTATACCCTACACTCTATACCCTACACTCTGTACCCTACACTCTACACTCTATACCCTACACTCTATATCCTACACTCTACACTCTATACCATACACTCTATACCCTACACTCTACACCCTACACTCTATACCCTACACGCTATACCATACACTCTATACCCTACACTCTACACTCTATACCCTACACTCTACATCCTACACTCTATACCCTACACTCTAATCCCGACACTCTACACTCTATACCCTACACTCTATTATCTACACTCTATACCCTACACTCTACACTCTATACCCTACACTCCACACCCTACACTCTATACCCTACACTCTAATCCCTACACTCTACACTCTATACCCTACACTCTATACCCTACACTCTGTACCCTACACTCTATACCCTACACTCTACACGCTATACCCTACACTCTACACTCTATACCCTACACTCTATACCCTACACTCTATACCCTACACTCTATACCCTACACTCTATACCCTACACTCTACACTCTATACCCTACACTCTATGCCCTACACTCTACACCCTTCACTCTATACCCTACACTCTATGCCCTACACTCTATACCCTACACTCTATACCCTACACTCTATACCCTACACTCTACACTCTATACCCTACACTCTATACCCTACACTCTATAACCTACACTCTACACTCTATACCCTACACTCTATACCCTACACTATATACCCTACACTCTATACCATACACTCTACACTCTATACCCTACAATCTATACCCTACACTCTACACTCTATACCCTACACTCTATACCCTACACTCTAATCCCTACACTCTACACTCTATACCCTACACTCTATACCCTACACTCTGTACCCTACACTCTACACTCTATACCCCTACACTCTATATCCTACACTCTACACTCTATACCATACACTCTATACCCTACACTCTATACCATACACTCTATACCCTACACTCTACACCCTACACTCTATACCCTACACTCTATACCCTACACTCTATACCCTACACTCTACACCCTACACTCTATACCCTACACGCTATACCATACACTCTATACCCTACACTCTACACTCTATACCCTACACTCTACATCCTACACTCTATACCCTACACTCTAATCCCGACACTCTACACTCTATACCCTACACTCTATTATCTACACTCTATACCCTACACTCTACACTCTATACCCTACACTCCACACCCTACACTCTATACCCTACACTCTAATCCCTACACTCTACACTCTATACCCTACACTCTATACCCTACACTCTATACCCTACACTCTACACTCTCTACCCTACACTCTATACCCTACACTCTATAACATACACTCTATACCCTACACTCTATACCCTACACTCTATACCATACACTCTACACCATACACTCTATAGCATACACTTTATACCCTACACTCTACACTCTATACCCTACACTCTATACCCTACACTCTACACCCTGCACTCTATACCCTACACACTATACCCTACACTCTACACTCTATACCCTACACTCTGTACCCTACACTCTATACCCTACACTCTATACCCTACACTCTACACTCTATACCCTACACTCTATAGCCTACACTCTACAATCTATACCCTACACTCTATACCCTACACTCTATACCCTACACTCGATACCCTACACTCTACACTCTATACCTTACACTCTACAATCTATTCCCTACACTCTATACCCTACACTCTATACCCTACACTCTATACCCTACACTCTATACCCTACACTCTACACCCTACACTCTATATCCTACACTCTATACCATACACTCTATACCCTACACTCTACACTCTATACCCTACACTCTACACCCTACACTCTATACCCTACACTCTAATCCCTTCACTCTACACTTTATACCCTACACTCTATACCCTACACTCTATACCCTACACTCTATACCCTACACTCTACACCCTACACTCTATACCCTACACTCTATACCATACACTCTATACCCTACACTCTACACTCTATAACCTACACTCTACACCCTACACTCTATACCCTACACTCTAATCCCTACACTCTACACTCTATACCCTACACTCTATACCCTACACTCTATACCCTACACTCTATACCCTACACTCTACACCCTACACTCTATACCCTACACTCTATACCATACACTCTATACCCTACACTCTACACTCTATACCCTACACTCTACACCCTACAATCTATACCCTACACTCTAATCCCTACACTCTACACTCTATACCCTACACTCTATACCCTACACTCTATACCCTACACTCTACACACTCTACCCTACACTCTATACCCTACACTCTATACCCTACACTCTATACCCTACACTCTACACTCTATACCCTACACTCTACACTCTATACCCTACACTCTACACTCTATACCCTACACTCTATACCCTACACTCTAATCCCTACACTCTACACTCTATACCCTACACTCTATACCCTACACTATACACTCTATACCTTACACTCTACACTCTATTCCCTACACTCTATACCCTACACTCTATACCCTACACTCTATACCCTACACTCTATACCGTACACTCTATACCCAACACTCTACACCCTACACTCTATACCCTACACTCTATACCATACACTCTATACCCTACACTCTATACCTTACACTCTACACTCTATTCCCTACACTCTATACCCTACACTCTATACCCTACACTCTATACCCTACACTCTACACCCCACACTCTATACCTACTCTCTATACCATACACTCTATACCTACACTCTACACTCTATACCCTACAATCTACACCCTACACTCTATACCCTACACTCTAATCCCTACACTCTACACTCTATACCCTACACTCTATACCCTACACTCTATACCGTACACTCTACACTCGCTACCTACACTCTCTACCCTACACTCTATACCCTACACTCTATACCCTACACTCTACACTCTATACCCTACACTTTATACCCTACACTCTATACCCTACACTCTACACTCTATGCCCTACACTCTACACTCTATACCCTACACTCTATACCCTACACTCTATACCCTACACTCTATACTCTATACCCTACACTCTATACCCTACACTCTATGCCCTACACTCTATACCCTACACTCTATACCCTACACTCTATACCCTACACTCTACACTCTATACCCTACACTCTATACCCTACACTCTATACCCTACACTCTACACTCTATACCCTACACTCTATACCCTACACTCTATACCCTACACTCTACACTCTATACCCTACACTCTATACCCTACACTCTATGCCCTACAATCTATACCTACACTCTATACCCTACACTCTATACCCTACACTCTATACCCTACACTCTACACCCTACACTCTACACTCTATACCCTACACTCTATACCCTACACTCTATACCCTACACTCTACACTCTATACCCTACACTCAATACCCTACACTCTATACCCTACACTCTATACCCTACACTCTATGCCTTACACTCTATACCCTGCACTCTATACCCTACACTCAATACCCTACACTCTATACCCTACACTCTATACCCTACACTCTATGCCCTACACTCTATACCCTACACTCTATACCCTACACTCTATACCCTACACTCTATACCCTACACTCTATACCCTACACTCTACACTCTATACCCTACACTCTATACCCTACACTCTATACCCTACACTCTATACCCTACACTCTATACCCTACAGTCTATGCCTACACTCTATACCCTACACTATATACCCTACACTCTATACCCTACACTCTACACTCTATACCCTACACTCTATACCCTCACTCTATACCCTACACTCTAATCCCTACACTCTACACTCTATACCCTACACTCTATACCCTACACTCTACACTCTATACCTTACACTCTACACTCTATTCCCTACACTCTATACCCTACACTCTATACCCTACACTCTACACCCTACACTCTATACCTACACTCTATACCCATATACTCTATACCCTACACTCTACACTCTATACCCTACACTCTACACCCTACACTCTATACCCTACACTCTAATCCCTTCACTCTACACTTTATACCCTACACTCTATACCCTACACTCTATACCCTACACTCTATACCCTACACTCTACACCCTACACTCTATACCCTACACTCTATACCATACACTCTATACCCTACACTCTACACTCTATAACCTACACTCTACACCCTACACTCTATACCCTACACTCTAATCCCTACACTCTACACTCTATACCCTACACTCTATACCCTACACTCTATACCCTACACTCTATACCCTACACTCTACACCCTACACTCTATACCTACACTCTATACCATACACTCTATACCCTACACTCTACACTCTATACCCTACACTCTACACCCTACAATCTATACCCTACACTCTAATCCTACACGTACACTCTACCTTAACCCTACACTCTATACCCTACACTCTATACCCTACACTCTACACACTCTACCCTACACTCTATACCCTACACTCTATACCCTACACTCTATACCCTACACTCTACACTCTATACCCTACACTCTACACTCTATACCCTACACTCTATACCCTACACTCTATACCCTACACTCTATACCCTACACTCTAATCCCTACACTCTACACTCTATACCCTACACTCTATACCCTACACTATACACTCTATACCTTACACTCTACACTCTATTCCCTACACTCTATACCCTACACTCTATACCCTACACTCTATACCCTACACTCTATACCGTACACTCTATACCCAACACTCTACACCCTACACTCTATACCCTACACTCTATACCATACACTCTATACCCTACACTCTATACCTTACACTCTACACTCTATTCCCTACACTCTATACCCTACACTCTATACCCTACACTCCATACCCTACACTCTACACCCCACACTCTATACCCTACTCTCTATACCATACACTCTATACCCTACACTCTACACTCTATACCCTACAATCTACACCCTACACTCTATACCCTACACTCTAATCCCTACACTCTACACTCTATACCCTACACTCTATACCCTACACTCTATACCGTACACTCTACACTCTCTACCCTACACTCTCTACCCTACACTCTATACCCTACACTCTATACCCTACACTCTACACTCTATACCCTACACTTTATACCCCTACACTCTATACCCTACACTCTACACTCTATGCCCTACACTCTACACTCTATACCCTACACTCTATACCCTACACTCTATACCCTACACTCTATACTCTATACCCTACACTCTATACCCTACACTCTATGCCCTACACTCTATACCCTACACTCTATACCCTACACTCTATACCCTACACTCTACACTCTATACCCTACACTCTATACCCTACACTCTATACCCTACACTCTACACTCTATACCCTACACTCTATACCCTACACTCTATACCCTACACTCTACACTCTATACCCTACACTCTATACCCTACACTCTATGCCCTACAATCTATACCTACACTCTATACCCTACACTCTATACCCTACACTCTATACCCTACACTCTACACCCTACACTCTACACTCTATACCCTACACTCTATACCCTACACTCTATACCCTACACTCTAATCCCTACACTCTACACTCTATACCCTACACTCTATACCCTATACTCTACACTCTATACCTTACACTCTACACTCTATTCCCTACACTCTATACCCTACACTCTATACCCTACACTCTATACCCTACACTCTACACCCTACACTCTATACCCTACACTCTATACCATACACTCTATACCCTACACTCTACACTCTCTACCCTACACTCTATACCCTACACTCTAATCCCTACACTCTACACTCTATACCCTACACTCTATACCCTATACTCTACACTCTATACCTTACACTCTACACTCTATTCCCTACACTCTATACCCTACACTCTATACCCTACACTCTATACCCTACACTCTACACCCTGCACTCTATACCCTACACACTATACCCTACACTCTACACTCTATACCCTACACTCTATACCCTACACTCTATACCCTACACTCTACACTCTATACCCTACACTCTATACCCTACACTCTATACCCTACACTCTACACTCTATACCCTACACTCTATACCCTACACTCTATACCCTACACTCTACACTCTATACCCTACACTCTATACCCTACACTCTATGCCCTACACTCTATACCTACACTCTATACCCTACACTCTATACCCTACACTCTATACCCTACACTCTACACCCTACACTCTACACCCTACACTCTACACTCTATACCCTACACTCTATACCCTACACTCTATACCCTACACTCTACACTCTATACCCTACACTCAATACCCTACACTCTATACCCTACACTCTATACCCTACACTCTATGCCCTACACTCTATACCCTACACTCTATACCCTACACTCAATACCCTACACTCTATACCCTACACTCTATACCCTACACTCTATGCCCTACACTCTATACCCTACACTCTATACCCTACACTCTATACCCTACACTCTATACCCTACACTCTACACTCTATACCCTACACTCTATACCCTACACTCTATACCCTACACTCTACACTCTATACCCTACACTCTATACCCTACAGTCTATGCCCTACACTCTATACCCTACACTATATACCCTACACTCTATAACATACACTCTATACCCTACACTCTATACCCTACACTCTATACCATACACTCTACAATCTATACCCTACACTCTACACCATACACTCTATAGCATACACTCTATACCCTACACTCTACACTCTATACCCTACACTCTACACCCTGCACTCTATACCCTACACACTATACCCTACACTCTACACTCTATACCCTACACTCTATACCCTACACTCTATACCCTACACTCTACACTCTATACCCTACACTCTATAGCCTACACTCTACAATCTATACCCTACACTCTATACCCTACACTCTATACCCTACAGTCTATACCCTACACTCTATACCCTATACTCTACACTCTATACCTTACACTCTACACTCTATTCCCTACACTCTATACCCTACACTCTATACCCTACACTCTATACCCTACACTATATACCCTACACTCTACACCCTACACTCTATACCCTACACTCTATACCATACACTCTATACCCTACACTCTACACTCTATACCCTACACTCTACACCCTACACTCTATACCCTACACTTTAATCCCTTCACTCTACACTCTATACCCTACACTCTATACCCTACACTCTACACTCTATACCTTACACTCTACACTCTATTCCCTACACTCTATACCCTACACTCTATACCCTACACTCTATACCCTACACTCTACACCCTACACTCTATACCCTACACTCTATACCATACACTCTATACCCTACACTCTACACTCTATACCCTACACTCTACACCCTACACTCTATACCCTACACTCTAATCCCTACACTCTACACTCTATACCCTACACTCTATACCCTACACTCTATACCCTACACTCTACACGCTCTACCCTACACTCTATACCCTACACTCTATACCCTACACTCTATACCCTACAATCTACACTCTATACCCTACACTCTACACTCTATACCCTACACTCTATACCCTACACTCTATACCCTACACTCTATACCCTACACTCTAATCCCTACACTCTACACTCTATACCCTACACTCTATACCCTACACTCTACACTCTATATCTTACACTCTACACTCTATTCCCTACACTCTATACCCTACACTCTATACCCTACACTCTATACCCTACACTCTATACCCTACACTCTATACCCAACACTCTACACCCTACACTCTATACCCTACACTCTATACCATACACTCTATACCCTACACTCTACACTCTATACCCTACACTCTACACTCTATACCCTACACTCTATACCCTACACTCTATACCCTACACTCTATACCCTACACTCTACACGCTATACCCTACACTCTACACTCTATACCCTACACTCTATACCCTACACTCTATACCCTACACTCTATACCCTACACTCTATACCCTACACTCTACACTCTATACCCTACACTCTATGCCCTACACTCTACACCCTACACTCTATACCCTACACTCTATGCCCTACACTCTATACCCTACACTCTATACCCTACACTCTATACCCTACACTCTACACTCTATACCCTACACTCTATACCCTACACTCTATAACCTACACTCTACACTCTATACCCTACACTCTATACCCTACACTATATACCCTACACTCTATACCATACACTCTACACTCTATACCCTACAATCTATACCCTACACTCTACACTCTATACCCTACACTCTATACCCTACACTCTAATCCCTACACTCTACACTCTATACCCTACACTCTATACCCTACACTCTGTACCCTACACTCTACACTCTATACCCTACACTCTATATCCTACACTCTACACTCTATACCATACACTCTATACCCTACACTCTATACCATACACTCTATACCCTACACTCTACACCCTACACTCTATACCCTACACTCTATACCCTACACTCTATACCCTACACTCTACACCCTACACTCTATACCCTACACGCTATACCATACACTCTATACCCTACACTCTACACTCTATACCCTACACTCTACATCCTACACTCTATACCCTACACTCTAATCCCGACACTCTACACTCTATACCCTACACTCTATTATCTACACTCTATACCCTACACTCTACACTCTATACCCTACACTCCACACCCTACACTCTATACCCTACACTCTAATCCCTACACTCTACACTCTATACCCTACACTCTATACCCTACACTCTGTACCCTACACTCTATACCCTACACTCTACACGCTATACCCTACACTCTACACTCTATACCCTACACTCTATACCCTACACTCTATACCCTACACTCTATACCCTACACTCTATACCCTACACTCTACACTCTATACCCTACACTCTATGCCCTACACTCTACACCCTACACTCTATACCCTACACTCTATGCCCTACACTCTATACCCTACACTCTATACCCTACACTCTATACCCTACACTCTACACTCTATACCCTACACTCTATACCCTACACTCTATAACCTACACTCTACACTCTATACCCTACACTCTATACCCTACACTATATACCCTACACTCTATACCATACACTCTACACTCTATACCCTACAATCTATACCCTACACTCTACACTCTATACCCTACACTCTATACCCTACACTCTAATCCCTACACTCTACACTCTATACCCTACACTCTATACCCTACACTCTGTACCCTACACTCTACACTCTATACCCTACACTCTATATCCTACACTCTACACTCTATACCATACACTCTATACCCTACACTCTATACCATACACTCTATACCCTACACTCTACACCCTACACTCTATACCCTACACTCTATACCCTACACTCTATACCCTACACTCTACACCCTACACTCTATACCCTACACGCTATACCATACACTCTATACCCTACACTCTACACTCTATACCCTACACTCTACATCCTACACTCTATACCCTACACTCTAATCCCGACACTCTACACTCTATACCCTACACTCTATTATCTACACTCTATACCCTACACTCTACACTCTATACCCTACACTCCACACCCTACACTCTATACCCTACACTCTAATCCCTACACTCTACACTCTATACCCTACACTCTATACCCTACACTCTATACCCTACACTCTACACTCTCTACCCTACACTCTATACCCTACACTCTATAACATACACTCTATACCCTACACTCTATACCCTACACTCTATACCATACACTCTACACCATACACTCTATAGCATACACTTTATACCCTACACTCTACACTCTATACCCTACACTCTATACCCTACACTCTACACCCTGCACTCTATACCCTACACACTATACCCTACACTCTACACTCTATACCCTACACTCTGTACCCTACACTCTATACCCTACACTCTATACCCTACACTCTACACTCTATACCCTACACTCTATAGCCTACACTCTACAATCTATACCCTACACTCTATACCCTACACTCTATACCCTACACTCGATACCCTACACTCTACACTCTATACCTTACACTCTACAATCTATTCCCTACACTCTATACCCTACACTCTATACCCTACACTCTATACCCTACACTCTATACCCTACACTCTACACCCTACACTCTATATCCTACACTCTATACCATACACTCTATACCCTACACTCTACACTCTATACCCTACACTCTACACCCTACACTCTATACCCTACACTCTAATCCCTTCACTCTACACTTTATACCCTACACTCTATACCCTACACTCTATACCCTACACTCTATACCCTACACTCTACACCCTACACTCTATACCCTACACTCTATACCATACACTCTATACCCTACACTCTACACTCTATAACCTACACTCTACACCCTACACTCTATACCCTACACTCTAATCCCTACACTCTACACTCTATACCCTACACTCTATACCCTACACTCTATACCCTACACTCTATACCCTACACTCTACACTCTATACCCTACACTCTATACCCTACACTATATACCCTACACTCTATACCATACACTCTACACTCTATACCCTACAATCTATACCCTACACTCTACACTCTATACCCTACACTCTATACCCTACACTCTAATCCCTACACTCTACACTCTATACCCTACACTCTATACCCTACACTCTGTACCCTACACTCTACACTCTATACCCTACACTCTATATCCTACACTCTACACTCTATACCATACACTCTATACCCTACACTCTACACCCTACACTCTATACCCTACACGCTATACCATACACTCTATACCCTACACTCTACACTCTATACCCTACACTCTACATCCTACACTCTATACCCTACACTCTAATCCCGACACTCTACACTCTATACCCTACACTCTATTATCTACACTCTATACCCTACACTCTACACTCTATACCCTACACTCCACACCCTACACTCTATACCCTACACTCTAATCCCTACACTCTACACTCTATACCCTACACTCTATACCCTACACTCTGTACCCTACACTCTATACCCTACACTCTACACGCTATACCCTACACTCTACACTCTATACCCTACACTCTATACCCTACACTCTATACCCTACACTCTATACCCTACACTCTATACCCTACACTCTACACTCTATACCCTACACTCTATGCCCTACACTCTACACCCTTCACTCTATACCCTACACTCTATGCCCTACACTCTATACCCTACACTCTATACCCTACACTCTATACCCTACACTCTACACTCTATACCCTACACTCTATACCCTACACTCTATAACCTACACTCTACACTCTATACCCTACACTCTATACCCTACACTATATACCCTACACTCTATACCATACACTCTACACTCTATACCCTACAATCTATACCCTACACTCTACACTCTATACCCTACACTCTATACCCTACACTCTAATCCCTACACTCTACACTCTATACCCTACACTCTATACCCTACACTCTGTACCCTACACTCTACACTCTATACCCTACACTCTATATCCTACACTCTACACTCTATACCATACACTCTATACCCTACACTCTATACCATACACTCTATACCCTACACTCTACACCCTACACTCTATACCCTACACTCTATACCCTACACTCTATACCCTACACTCTACACCCTACACTCTATACCCTACACGCTATACCATACACTCTATACCCTACACTCTACACTCTATACCCTACACTCTACATCCTACACTCTATACCCTACACTCTAATCCCGACACTCTACACTCTATACCCTACACTCTATTATCTACACTCTATACCCTACACTCTACACTCTATACCCTACACTCCACACCCTACACTCTATACCCTACACTCTAATCCCTACACTCTACACTCTATACCCTACACTCTATACCCTACACTCTATACCCTACACTCTACACTCTCTACCCTACACTCTATACCCTACACTCTATAACATACACTCTATACCCTACACTCTATACCCTACACTCTATACCATACACTCTACACCATACACTCTATAGCATACACTTTATACCCTACACTCTACACTCTATACCCTACACTCTATACCCTACACTCTACACCCTGCACTCTATACCCTACACACTATACCCTACACTCTACACTCTATACCCTACACTCTGTACCCTACACTCTATACCCTACACTCTATACCCTACACTCTACACTCTATACCCTACACTCTATAGCCTACACTCTACAATCTATACCCTACACTCTATACCCTACACTCTATACCCTACACTCGATACCCTACACTCTACACTCTATACCTTACACTCTACAATCTATTCCCTACACTCTATACCCTACACTCTATACCCTACACTCTATACCCTACACTCTATACCCTACACTCTACACCCTACACTCTATATCCTACACTCTATACCATACACTCTATACCCTACACTCTACACTCTATACCCTACACTCTACACCCTACACTCTATACCCTACACTCTAATCCCTTCACTCTACACTTTATACCCTACACTCTATACCCTACACTCTATACCCTACACTCTATACCCTACACTCTACACCCTACACTCTATACCCTACACTCTATACCATACACTCTATACCCTACACTCTACACTCTATAACCTACACTCTACACCCTACACTCTATACCCTACACTCTAATCCCTACACTCTACACTCTATACCCTACACTCTATACCCTACACTCTATACCCTACACTCTATACCCTACACTCTACACCCTACACTCTATACCCTACACTCTATACCATACACTCTATACCCTACACTCTACACTCTATACCCTACACTCTACACCCTACAATCTATACCCTACACTCTAATCCCTACACTCTACACTCTATACCCTACACTCTATACCCTACACTCTATACCCTACACTCTACACACTCTACCCTACACTCTATACCCTACACTCTATACCCTACACTCTATACCCTACACTCTACACTCTATACCCTACACTCTACACTCTATACCCTACACTCTACACTCTATACCCTACACTCTATACCCTACACTCTAATCCCTACACTCTACACTCTATACCCTACACTCTATACCCTACACTATACACTCTATACCTTACACTCTACACTCTATTCCCTACACTCTATACCCTACACTCTATACCCTACACTCTATACCCTACACTCTATACCGTACACTCTATACCCAACACTCTACACCCTACACTCTATACCCTACACTCTATACCATACACTCTATACCCTACACTCTATACCTTACACTCTACACTCTATTCCCTACACTCTATACCCTACACTCTATACCCTACACTCTATACCCTACACTCTACACCCCACACTCTATACCCTACTCTCTATACCATACACTCTATACCCTACACTCTACACTCTATACCCTACAATCTACACCCTACACTCTATACCCTACACTCTAATCCCTACACTCTACACTCTATACCCTACACTCTATACCCTACACTCTATACCGTACACTCTACACTCTCTACCCTACACTCTCTACCCTACACTCTATACCCTACACTCTATACCCTACACTCTACACTCTATACCCTACACTTTATACCCTACACTCTATACCCTACACTCTACACTCTATGCCCTACACTCTACACTCTATACCCTACACTCTATACCCTACACTCTATACCCTACACTCTATACTCTATACCCTACACTCTATACCCTACACTCTATGCCCTACACTCTATACCCTACACTCTATACCCTACACTCTATACCCTACACTCTACACTCTATACCCTACACTCTATACCCTACACTCTATACCCTACACTCTACACTCTATACCCTACACTCTATACCCTACACTCTATACCCTACACTCTACACTCTATACCCTACACTCTATACCCTACACTCTATGCCCTACAATCTATACCTACACTCTATACCCTACACTCTATACCCTACACTCTATACCCTACACTCTACACCCTACACTCTACACTCTATACCCTACACTCTATACCCTACACTCTATACCCTACACTCTACACTCTATACCCTACACTCAATACCCTACACTCTATACCCTACACTCTATACCCTACACTCTATGCCTTACACTCTATACCCTGCACTCTATACCCTACACTCAATACCCTACACTCTATACCCTACACTCTATACCCTACACTCTATGCCCTACACTCTATACCCTACACTCTATACCCTACACTCTATACCCTACACTCTATACCCTACACTCTATACCCTACACTCTACACTCTATACCCTACACTCTATACCCTACACTCTATACCCTACACTCTATACCCTACACTCTATACCCTACAGTCTATGCCCTACACTCTATACCCTACACTATATACCCTACACTCTATACCCTACACTCTACACTCTATACCCTACACTCTATACCCTCACTCTATACCCTACACTCTAATCCCTACACTCTACACTCTATACCCTACACTCTATACCCTACACTCTACACTCTATACCTTACACTCTACACTCTATTCCCTACACTCTATACCCTACACTCTATACCCTACACTCTACACCCTACACTCTATACCCTACACTCTATACCATATACTCTATACCCTACACTCTACACTCTATACCCTACACTCTACACCCTACACTCTATACCCTACACTCTAATCCCTTCACTCTACACTTTATACCCTACACTCTATACCCTACACTCTATACCCTACACTCTATACCCTACACTCTACACCCTACACTCTATACCCTACACTCTATACCATACACTCTATACCCTACACTCTACACTCTATAACCTACACTCTACACCCTACACTCTATACCCTACACTCTAATCCCTACACTCTACACTCTATACCCTACACTCTATACCCTACACTCTATACCCTACACTCTATACCCTACACTCTACACCCTACACTCTATACCCTACACTCTATACCATACACTCTATACCCTACACTCTACACTCTATACCCTACACTCTACACCCTACAATCTATACCCTACACTCTAATCCCTACACTCTACACTCTATACCCTACACTCTATACCCTACACTCTATACCCTACACTCTACACACTCTACCCTACACTCTATACCCTACACTCTATACCCTACACTCTATACCCTACACTCTACACTCTATACCCTACACTCTACACTCTATACCCTACACTCTATACCCTACACTCTATACCCTACACTCTATACCCTACACTCTAATCCCTACACTCTACACTCTATACCCTACACTCTATACCCTACACTATACACTCTATACCTTACACTCTACACTCTATTCCCTACACTCTATACCCTACACTCTATACCCTACACTCTATACCCTACACTCTATACCGTACACTCTATACCCAACACTCTACACCCTACACTCTATACCCTACACTCTATACCATACACTCTATACCCTACACTCTATACCTTACACTCTACACTCTATTCCCTACACTCTATACCCTACACTCTATACCCTACACTCCATACCCTACACTCTACACCCCACACTCTATACCCTACTCTCTATACCATACACTCTATACCCTACACTCTACACTCTATACCCTACAATCTACACCCTACACTCTATACCCTACACTCTAATCCCTACACTCTACACTCTATACCCTACACTCTATACCCTACACTCTATACCGTACACTCTACACTCTCTACCCTACACTCTCTACCCTACACTCTATACCCTACACTCTATACCCTACACTCTACACTCTATACCCTACACTTTATACCCTACACTCTATACCCTACACTCTACACTCTATGCCCTACACTCTACACTCTATACCCTACACTCTATACCCTACACTCTATACCCTACACTCTATACTCTATACCCTACACTCTATACCCTACACTCTATGCCCTACACTCTATACCCTACACTCTATACCCTACACTCTATACCCTACACTCTACACTCTATACCCTACACTCTATACCCTACACTCTATACCCTACACTCTACACTCTATACCCTACACTCTATACCCTACACTCTATACCCTACACTCTACACTCTATACCCTACACTCTATACCCTACACTCTATGCCCTACAATCTATACCTACACTCTATACCCTACACTCTATACCCTACACTCTATACCCTACACTCTACACCCTACACTCTACACTCTATACCCTACACTCTATACCCTACACTCTATACCCTACACTCTACACTCTATACCCTACACTCAATACCCTACACTCTATACCCTACACTCTATACCCTACACTCTATGCCTTACACTCTATACCCTGCACTCTATACCCTACACTCAATACCCTACACTCTATACCCTACACTCTATACCCTACACTCTATGCCCTACACTCTATACCCTACACTCTATACCCTACACTCTATACCCTACACTCTATACCCTACACTCTATACCCTACACTCTACACTCTATACCCTACACTCTATACCCTACACTCTATACCCTACACTCTATACCCTACACTCTATACCCTACAGTCTATGCCCTACACTCTATACCCTACACTATATACCCTACACTCTATACCCTACACTCTACACTCTATACCCTACACTCTATACCCTCACTCTATACCCTACACTCTAATCCCTACACTCTACACTCTATACCCTACACTCTATACCCTACACTCTACACTCTATACCTTACACTCTACACTCTATTCCCTACACTCTATACCCTACACTCTATACCCTACACTCTACACCCTACACTCTATACCCTACACTCTATACCATATACTCTATACCCTACACTCTACACTCTATACCCTACACTCTACACCCTACACTCTATACCCTACACTCTAATCCCAACACTCTACACTCTATACCCTACACTCTATACCCTACACTCTATACCTTACACTCTACACTCTATTCCCTACACTCTATACCCTACACTCTATACCCTACACTCTATACCATACACTCTATACCCTACACTCTACACTCTATACCCTACACTCTACACCCTACACTCTATACCCTACACTCT